>NC_057801.1:89701387-89778736 GCF_018294505.1 Triticum aestivum | reverse complement strand
TATGCAGACGGGAGCTGCAGCTAGTCTGGCTCTCTGCCGATTACTGCACAGGAGCCTCCACAGGTTCCGGATTCAAGTGAGCAGCCCCTCGCTAAGGAGGGCGAGCCGGCTGTGCCGATGACCTCCGTCCAACCGGAGGTGTCGGTTAATTTGCTGGAAGTGCTTCACACCTCTTCCATTGATGAAGAGCACCGTACTCTCATGTGTACAGTGATTGAGAAGGTCTGGTCCGCCAAAAGCGGGTTGACCGAAGCCTGCACCAGCCTTCTAACAGGCTTTGAGGTAAGTAAAAAGCGTGAGAAAATTTCACCCAATAGACAGTAGCCCCTGATACTCTGTTTGGTGTTCGGAAAGAAAAAACCAAACGGAGGGTCAATTATTAATCCATAGGAGTCTGACAATTGTTGTTTATGGTAATGAGCAGGCGCTGCTGCTGACCGTGCTGCACGCACAACTGAGGTTGCCGGACTCAGGCAGGACCTGGGGCAAGCTGCAGAGGAGCTCGGCCTCGTTAAGAGGCAGCTTGAGGAGAATAAAGGTAAGAGATACCCCGTTCGAGTGTCTTGTAGGGAAGAAAAATTGGTGATGCTAACAAAAAGCATCATGATTTGTAATAGGGGCGGCGACCGAAGTGGCAACCCTGAAGAAAGCATTGTCCGAAGCCGAAGCCAAGGCGTCCACGGAGAACCAAGCATGAGAAACAAGATGCTCGGGTGGGAGAGGTACAGCAAGAGCTCCAGGAGTTCGGCAAGAAGTTCGAGTCCTTGGAGCATGACTTCAAGACGCAAGCGTCCGAGCTTGCGAAAGCCCTCGAGAGTGCGAAAGATGCCAATGCCGAAGCACAAAAGGCCCTCCAGGAGATCCAGGCGGCCAAGAAGATAGCGTCGGGTAAGGAATTCATTATGCAAAGCAAGCATGTGGAGGAGACATTTCTTTTACTCACTCGCATTCGGAGCTCTCCAGGGGCATTCGCAGATCTGCCATGCAGCATATCAGATGCCGTGTAGTTCTACCGTGCCGAGGAAGGGAGCTCAATGGAGAAGCTGTTCTGGTACCAATATACTGGAGCCGAACACCCAATGTCTCTGAGTGACCAACTTAAGCAGTTGGTTGAACTCCACCGGGCGGCTGAATTGGCCATGAAGGACCTCATAGTCCGGATGAGGCCTGGTGAGCCCCTGCCAGATAGCTACTTCGGCCTTGTAAAGCAGATGGTAAGTGTCTGCCCGCAGCTTGAGGTTATCAAGCGGTCCGTCTGTATTGAGGGTGCCCGCCGGGCCTTTGCCCATGAGAAGGTGCATTGGGCCAGATTGGACGCTGAGAAGCTGGTGAAGGACGGACACCCAGAGGGTAAGGAGCACCGCTGCCCCGAGAAATATTATGATGGCATCATAAAAGGCGCTCACCTTGTGGCCGGAATGCCCCAAGAATGTAATCTTTGAGTAAATGAACTCGTGTCGTCTTTGTAATATAAAAACGAGTTTGTGTACGCTATATAGCGCTTTGTTGATTTAAAATGTTACCTTCTGTGAAGCCGTTTATAAAATTCTGAGAGTAGGCCAGTCGTCGGCTTCCGCCCCTATGTAGCTAGTACTGGGGTGTTCGTGGAAAACCCAAACACTCTTTATCCAAGTTCTTGGTCCTTTAAGGAGGTGTTCGGTGCAGCGAACGAGGCAATCGGACTATATGGCTTTATAACTCTCACTTGGCCATAGAAGTCTATAATTTTAAATTTCGGCGAAGCCCCTAGTATTTGGAAGGCTGAACTGGGGCGCTATACATGCCTAAATCGAATAAGGTTGATTCCTCGCCTTAAGCGGAAAAAATCTTTAAGGATTTAGTACCTCTCGAATAGCGACCAGCTCTCTCCGCATCATGACAGTCAGTTTTCGGCTTTCTCTACTGAGGTGCTCGTCCGGAAGAACTGGGACACAATCGTAGTAGTTCTCCCTGCGCTACCTTAGCTGATATAACGGAACGTAAGGTACCAAAACAAGGGAGCCGGGCTAACCCAACTATTGACCCAAGACATGATTCGGAGTTGATGCATATAATGCTATAAGTTCGGGGTGCCGCACTGTCGAAAGTGTTTGGACTTTTATTGCCATATTATGGGGCTCAATTGAAAGCCCCTGGCGAACGGATCGTACCAAAGTGTTCGGATCCAACATTAAATAAATATTCAAAGGAAAATATGAAGATAGTAATAAGAAGCTGACATTGTATACTATTTCCCATTGTTATTTGGATAATACGAGGCGTATGTGTACAATTAATGCATTGAGCAGAGAAAAATAGGACTATTTGACATGTCCTATCCAAGGGCCGGCTACATGCGGGTATGTAAAGACAGGTATAACGATCATTGAAAGAGACCACCTGGGTATTCCCTTGTGTGCAAAGCCTCTTGACTCCTTGGTGTTCCCCTCAGTTATGAGTCCGATAGTCCGGTTCTCTGAAGGGGCTTCCCGAAAGTAGGGTCCTGAAAAGAAAGAAAGTCGAAGGATGTGCGGGCCTCGTGGGGGCTGAGCCGCACTGTGAGCTGCATCGTCGACTTGCCTCCGCATATGCCCATGGTATTTTGAGTGCGTAGTTGTGTACGCGTGGCACAAATGCCTCCTTAATGGGGCTATTGCGGAGGCCGGATTGCTAATCGAGCTCTTGGGGCGCCTGACCATCCTGCTGCGGGGTGCTCCGGATTCGCTTGACGGTGTTCGGGGTTGTTGTTGCCGAATAGGCTGGCTGTCGAATAATGTTGCTTTGTACTTCGGCCGCAAGGGCCGCAGTATGCTCTTCCGTATGGAGGGAGCGGTATGTGTTTCCATTGACTGTTATAACCCCGCGGGGTCCTGGAATTTTGAGCTTGAGGTATGCATAGTGTGGTACCGCTTTGAATCAAGCGAACACTGTTCGTCCCAGTAGTGCATGATAGCCACTACGGAAAGGGATGATGTCGAACATTAACTCCCCGCTTCAGAAATTATCTGGAGATCTGAAGACCACTTCCAGTGTTATTGAGCCCGTATAGCGGGCCTCTACCCCTGGAATGACACCTTTAAAGGTGGTTTTGGTTGGCTTGATCCGTGAGGGATCGATGCCCATTTTGCGCACTGTGTCCTGATAGTGCAGGTTCAGGCTACTACGACCGTCCATGAGGACTCGCGTGAGATGGAATCGGTCGATGATTGGGTCAAGGACCAATGCGGCTGAGCCGCCATGACGGATGCTGGTGGGATGGTCCCTACGATCAAAGGTGATCGGGCAGGATGACCATGGGTTGAAATTTGGGGCGAGGGGCTCCATCGCATAGACGTCCCTAAGTGCACGCTTTCGCTCCCGTTTGGGGATGTGGGTGGTGTAGATCATGGTACCGTTTTCACCTGGGGGGAATTTCTTCTATCCCCCAGTATTCGAACGCCGGGGATCCTCGTCATCATCTCTGTGCAGCCCCTTGTCCTTGTTCTCGGCATTTATCTTGCCGGCCTGTTTGAACACCTAGCAATCTCTGTTAGTGTGATTGGCTAGTTTATCGGGGTTGCCGTGAATCTGGCACGAGCGGTCGAGTATGCAGTCCAGACTGGACAATCCCAGATTGTTTCTTTTAAACGGCTTCTTCCACTGGCCGGATTTGGAGTTGCTAAATCCGGCATTGACTGTCGTATCTTCGGCATTGTCTCCATTGTTCCGAAGCTTATGTCTATTGCGCCGTGGCTTTCCGTTACTATCGCGGATATCTGAAGTGCCAGAGTTTCCTGGCGCGGTGTTACTGTGAGCCAGCCAGCTGTCCTCGCCCGCACAAAAGCAGGTCATTGGTATCGTGAGGGCCGCCATGGACTTCGGTTTTTCTTGGCCGAGGTGTCGGGCAAGCCACTCGTCGCGGATATTATGCTTAAAGGCCGCCAGGGCCTCGGCGTCCGGGCAGTTTACGATATGGTTCTTTTTAGTTAGGAACCGAGTCCAGAATTTCCTGGCTGACTCTCCGGGCTGTTGGGTAATGTGACTTAAGTCATCAGCATCCGGTGGTCGCACATAGGTGCCCTGGAAGTCATCGAGGAATGCGTCCTCAAGATTTTCCCAACTACCAATGGAGTTTGCTGGCAGGCTATTCATCCAATGTCTGGCTGGCCCTTTAAGCTTGAGTGGGAGATACTTGATGGCATGTAGGTCATCACCGCGAGCCATGTGAATTTGGAGAACGAAATCTTTGATCCACACCGCGGGGTCTGTTGTGCCATCGTATGACTCGATGTTGACAGGTTTAAACCCTTTTGGGAATTCGTGTTCCATTACTTCATCAGTGAAGCAGAGGGGGTGTGCGGCGCCTCTGTGCCAGGCTATGTCACGACGCAGTCCGGCTAGGTCTGGTCGGTTATGTTCGGTCCGGCCGGATTTATTATTAGTGTATCCGGCATGACGATCATCGTCATGTGTTGTGGCACGCCCTCGTGATACGTAGATTGATCTTGGTTGTCCTATGTTGTTTTCCAATGTGTCTCGAAGGTCCTACGTATTGCCCCGGGCCGTAGTGAACCAGCATGGGGGTGTGGGCTGGTACGTCATTTTATCCCGGCCACGAGGTGGCTGGTCAGCCTCATCTTGTGCTGGTAGTTCAGGCTCCTCTAGCGATTTGTGCTTTGGGTATCCCCTGATGGGGGGCTCGAGTCCGTATTCCTCGGCCGCCAGGACTTCGGTCCATCTCCCTGCGAGCAGATCTTGATCAGCTTGGAGCTGCTGCTGCTTCTTTTTCAGGCTTCTTGCAGCAGCTATAAGCTGGCGCTTGAAGCGCTCCTGCTCTATGGGATCCTCCGGTACGCCGAATTCATCGTCACCGAGGCTCACCTCATCTTCGGAGGGAGACATATAGTTATCGTCCTCGAAGTATCCGTCCGTCCCCTGTTCATCTGGGCTGACCTGCCTGTGTTCTTGTTCGGCTTGCTCGAAGGTAGGCTGATCATGATTGTATTCCTCTTCGGCACCATCTGGATTATTTTCTTCTCCAGTGCCGGTGTTGCTGTGGCCGGGCTTGGAGCGGCGCGGATGACGCCCATGCTTTGATTTCTTCCCTGAGGGGTTGTCTCCTGTTGCCTCATCTCCATTTTTTTCTTTGGGAGTATCCACCATATATATATATCATATGAAGAGGTGGCAGTCCAGCGCCCTGTGGGCGGTGGTTCCTGTTCTTCTCCTGCATTGTCGTCTATACCGTCGATGTCTTCGGAGTCGAAGTTAAGCACGTCGGTCAAATCATCGACCGTGGCTATGAAGTGGGTGGTGGGTGGGTGGCGAATTTCTTTGTCGCCTGCTTCCCACTCGAGCCGAACATAATTCGGCCAGGAATCTCATGACAGAGAGAGAGACCTTAATGAATTTAGCACATCGCCAAAGGGGGAGTGCTGGAAGATATCCGCGGCGGTGAATTCCATGACTGGAGCCCAATCAGATTTGATGGGCATGGATGCACGCGGTCCGGAACCTATGACCGAAGATAAGTCCGGGGGTCTGGAGACACACATTTCCTTAGAAGCGGAGTCCGTGTTCGGCTCCAACGCTGATAGGTGTGCGACCTCTGTGGCGGGGTCCATCCACCCATCCTCAGATGGCACGATCTGCTCTGGATCAAAGTCCGGAGCCATGGCAGGTGCGATATCCCGAATACTGTCCGACGGCAGATCTAAGTCATGCGTGTGGCGATCGTTCGGTGCTCCTGACATGGGTTTGAATCCGTTGAAGATCAAGTCTCCGCGTATGTCAGAGATGTAGTTTAGGTTCCCGAACCTGACCTGATGGCCAGGGGCGTAGTTGTCGATCTGCTCTAGATGACCAGGCAAGTTGGCCCGAAGTGCGAAGCCGCCGAACATGAAGATCTGTCCGGGGAGAAAAGTCTCACCTTGGATGGCGTTGTTGAAGGTTGGAGATGCCATCGAGCCTTACGGCGACGACACAGAGGAACTCTCAATGAAAGCACCAATGCCGGTGTCAAAACCGGCGGATCTTGGGTAGCGGGTCCCGAACTGTGCGTCTAAAGCTAATGGTAACAGGAGACTGGGGACACGATGTTTACCCAGGTTCGGGCCCTCTCGATGGAGGTAATACCCTACTTCCTGCTTGATTGATCTTGATGATATGAGAATTACAAGAGTTGATCTACCACGAGATCAGAGAGGCTAAACCCTAGAAGCTAGCCTATGGTATGATTGTTGTGTCCTACAGACTAAACCCTCCGGTTTATATAGAAACTGGAGGGGGCTAGGGTTACACAGAGTCGGTTACAGAGAAGGAGATCTCCATCCGAATCGCCAGACTTGCCTTCCACACCAAGGAGAGTCCCATCCGGACACGGGACGAAGTCTTCAATCTTGTATCTTCATAGTCCAACAGTCCGGCCAAAGTACATAGTCCAGCTGTCCGAATACCCCCTTATCCAGGACTCCCTCAGCGGCAGCAACATAATCTTCATTGAATTTCTTCACTGCGTCTTTGGCCTGCTTGGCCAACTTGGCTTGCCACTTGGCCCATTCATTAGCATAGTCCTTACCGCGTTTGATGCTAGTGGGATCAGCAGTTTGGCCAGGTGCCAATGGAGGTCTTGGGCAAGGAGGGTTTAGAGCGAATTTCTTCATAGATTTTGGAGTAACATATCTGTACTCCCTCATTCCCGTGCCCATATTTCTTCAATTTTCTGTATGCGCACCTTGCGCTCATTCTTGGTTTCCTTCCCATGAGTTGCCTTATCAGGTGTGCAGTACCCTGCATAAATGTCAGCAGGGATCTCAAAAGCAGTGTTGACTTCTAGTTTCTTTCCTCCCTTTTGAGGTCTTTTGCCATCTGCCATTTTCTTCACTTGAGGAATTTGAACTATTGAGTTCTCCGAAGAAGTATGCAGCTTTTCTTCGAGGTATGCTGCAAATGAGTTAAGTTGATGAGAACCTAGTGATTCAGCAGCAGACATGTGTACCTGTGAACAGAGTATAGGTGCGAAGAATTTGGAGAGGTCATATGCGTTCTCACAAGTTTTTACAAAATGGAACAAGTTTGAGGAAATTGACCAGATGTGTCTTGAAGAATTTCACTAAGTGTTCTTTGACTTTGGTTCCAGAGTTATGCGAATTGTGAGATTCACACAATTGAGGAAGATCATGGTGATGCATAGCAGCGAGAGGGGAGAGTGTCATCCACGTACCCTCGTAGACCGTAAGAGGAAGCGTTATGACAACGCGGTTGACATAGTCGTACGTCTTCACGATCGACCAATCCTAGTACCGAATGTACGACACCTGCACGATCTGCACACGTTCAGCTCGATGACGTCCCACAAACTCACGATCCAGTAGAGCTTCGAGGGAGAGTTCCATCAGCACGATGACATGATGACGGTGTTGATGAAGTTACCGATACAGGGCTTCGCCTAAGCACCGGTACGATATGACCGAGGTGGATTATGGTGGAGGGGGGCACCGCACGGCTAAAGATCAATCATCAACTTGTGTGTCTTGGGGTGTCCCTCTGCCCTCGTATATAAAGGAGCTAGGGGGAAGGTGGCCTGCCAAGGAGGAGGGTGCGCCAAGGGGGGAGTCCTACTCCCACCGGGAGTAGGACTCCTTCTTTCCTAGTAGGAGTAGGACAAGGGGGAAGGGAAGAAGAGAGGAGGAAGGAAAGGGGGACGCCACCCCCCTCCTTGTCCAATTCGGACTAGAGGGGGAGGGGGCATGCGGCCTGCCCTGGCCGCCCCTCCTCTTCTCCACCAAGGCCCAGTAGGCCCATTACACTCCCCGGGGGGTTCCGGTAACCCCCCTAGTACTCCGGTATATGTCCGAACTTGCCCGGAACCCTTCTGAAGTCCAAACATAGTCATCCAATATATCGATATTTATGTCTCGGCCATTTCAAGACTCCTCTTCACTCCATGATCATATCCGGGACTCCGAACTACCTTCGGTACATCAAAACACATTAACTCATAATAATGATCGTCACTGAACGTTAAGCGTGTGGACCCTACAGGTTCGAGAACTATGTAGACATGACCGAGACATGTCTCCGGTCAATAACCAATAGCGGAACCTGGATGCTCATATTGGCTCCTACATATTCTACGAAGATCTTTATCGGTTGATACCGCATAACAACATACGTTGTTCCCTTTGTCATCGGTATGTTACTTGCCCGAGATTCGATCGTCGGTATCTCAATACCTAGTTCAATCTCTTTACCGGCAAGTCTCTTTACTCGTTCCGTAATGCATCATCCCGCAACTAACTCATTAGTCACATTGCTTGCAAGGCTTATAGTGATGTGCATTACCGAGAGGGCCCAGAGATACCTCTCCGACAATCGGAGTGGCAAATCCTAATCTTGATCTATGCCAACTCAACAAGTACCATCGGAGACACCTGTAGAGCACCTTTATAATCACCCAGTTACGTTGTGACGTTTGGTAGCACACAAAGTGTTCCTCCCGTATTCGGGAGTTGCATAATCTCATAGTCATAGGAACATGTATAAGTCATGAAGAAAGTAATAACAACATACTAAACGATCAAGTGCTAAGCTAACGGAATGGGTCAAGTCAATCACATCATTATCTAATGATGTGATCCCGTTAATCAAATGACAACTCATGTCTATGGCTAGGAAACTTAACCATCTTTGATTCAACGAGCTAGTTAAGAAGAGGCATACTAGTGACATTCTATTTGTCTATATATTCACGCATGTACTAAGTTTCCGGTTAATACATTCTAGCATGAATAACAAACATGTGTCATGATATAAGGAAATATAAATAACAACTTTATTATTGCCTTCGTAATCTTGAAGAAAAATTTCACTTAAAGAAACAGATTAAGAACAGATGTTTGTGCGAGGTGTTTAGAGTGTGGAAGTTGAAGAATAAACACCTTTTGAAGATTTAATAAAAATCATCAGTAATAACAAAGGCATTAAAAGTAACTTTTAATTACCCTTGACAAAGAACACGATGAACTAGGAGTGTAGATTGAGAAGTTCGTCAGTCCAGATCTTCCACGCCCTAACTTGGCAGAGTAAGACGACTACGGCGGCGACGGAGAGAAGATGTCTACGGCCGGCGCGAGTACGACAGCGACGAGGTCGAGGCAGTGAAGCTCTTCCTCGCCGGTGACGATGAAGGTAGCGGCGGCGCTAGGGCTTGAGAGCTCGAGCGAGGGGAGTGAGATTGAGCGGGGTAAATGCAGTCTGAGGAGGGTGAGGTGTATTTATAGCCATAGGGAAAAACTGCTCGCCCGAGGAAAATGGATGAACGTGCCCCTGACCCTTCTCATCCTAGCGACATGTGTCACCCACGTACAGTGCTGTGGAGATCTTGTAAGATCGTGGGTGAGTAGATAACTCTTATCGAGGGATGTGTAATGGTTTGAGCGGCAAAAGCCGAAAATTCATAATAGAATATATTAAAGTTTCGTTCACAATTTCTTCAGCTGACAAGGACACAGTGAAGATTTTGAACGGGTTTCAAAATAGAACGCACATGAAGAATTTGTGAACAGACTGGGTTGAGTTTAGCATAGAGGGGGAAGGGGTCCGATCACATTCACTTTGCAGAAAAATAAACTTGAAGAATTAGCAATAAGTGAATGTTGTAGAGGACATAAACTCATATATATATATATATATATATATATATATATAGTCAATGAAGAACAATGATGGAAAGAGTGAAGACAATGCAAAGTTGAAGAACTTGAAAAAGTGAGGAATTTCAAAAATGAAGAAAAACTCAAATTGAAAATTTTCAACTTTGGTTGGTGGCGTAGCCCACCGTATAAGAATGATGATTTCAGACACGGCATACAATTGTCGTAGGGTTCTGAGAATCAAATTCTTCATTAATTTCATCACACTTATAGGGTTAGTCTTCATTGATTGAAGAAAAATGTTACTTCGTGTGTTGCACATCTAAGTCATCAAGTTTGCATAAGTGTTAGGATGTGTGTCCTTTTCAAAGATCATCCAAAGATTCTAAGATATTTAGCTCACACCACAACTTGCTAAATCTCATCTCATCCAAGGGATTTGTGAAGATATCGGCCAGCTGGTCTTCAGTATTTGCGTGGTCAATGGAGATGTCACCCTTCAACACATGGTCAGGAAGAAAATGATGATGAATCTGGATGTTCTTTGTCTTCGAGTGCTGAACTGGGTTGTGAGCAATTTTTATAGCACTCTCATTGTCGCAGTAGAGTGGCACATTCTTCACATTGATGCCATAGTCATTGAGAGTTTGCTTCATCCATAGCAATTGAGCATAGCAAGATCCAGTAGCAATGTATTCAGCTTCAGTAGTTGAGAGTGATACATAGTTCTATTTCTTCAAGGACCAACATACCAAGAATCATCCGAGGAAATGACATGCGCATGATGTTGACTTGCGGTCCACCCGATCACCAGCATAGTCAGAGTCTGAATATCCAATGAGATCAAAGGAAGAGCCCTTGGGATACCTTAATCCAAGTGTTGGTGTGTGAGCTAGATATCGAAGAATATGCTTCACAACCTTATGGTGTGATTCCTTCGGTGTAGCTAGAAATCGGGCACACATGCAAACACTAAGCATAATATCGGGCCTAGATGCACATAGGTACAATAAAGAGCCAATCATGGAGCGGTATACCTTTTGATCGAAGTCTTTACCATTTTCATCAGTGCATAGATGGCCACTTGTGGGCATGAAGATTTTGACGCCTTTGCAATCTTGCATGTCGAATTTCCTCAACACATCCTTGAGGTATTTCTCCTGAGATATGAATATGCCGTTGTATTGTTGACGAATTTGAAGACCTAAGAAGAATTTCAATTCTCCCATCATAGACATTTGATATTTTTCACTCATCATATAGGCAAATTCGTCACTGTAACATTGGTTAGTACAGCCAAAGATAATATCATCAACATATATTTGGCACAGGAATAATTCTTCATCATATGCTTTGGTGAAAAGAGATGGATCAAGTGAACTGGGTTTGAAGCCTTTCTTCATGAGGAATTCCTTCAGTGTGTCATACCATGCCCGAGGTGCTTGCTTGAGGCCATAAAGCGCCTTGTTGAGTCTGTAGACGTGATCTAGAAATTTTGGATCCTCAAAACCTGGTGGTTGAGCAACATATACTTCTTCCTCAAGCTTACCATTGAGGAATGCAATTTTCACATCCATTTGATGTAAGATGATATTATGATGGTTAGCGTAAGAAAGCAATATGCGAATAGCCTCAAGTCTAGCAACAGGTGCAAAAGTTACATCAAAATCAATTCCTTCAATCTGTGTGTAGCCTTGAGGTACAAGACGAGCCTTATTCCTCACCACAAGGCCATTTTCATCTTGTTTGTTGCGATAGATCCCTTTGTTACTGATGATGTTGTGCTTGCGTGGGTATGGTCGCTTGACAAGCTCCCACACATTGTTGAGCTCGAATTGATGCAATTCATCTTGCATGGCTTGAATCCACTCAGATTCCATGAATGCTTCATCAACTTTCGTGGGTTCTGTGATAGAGACAAACGCAAAATGCCGGAAAAGTTAGATAAATGTGAAGCTTTTGAGCGCGTGAGAGGACCTGGTGCGTTGATGTCATCGGTGATCTTCTCGATCCACACTTCGTTTGCAACTCGAGGATGTGCAAGTTGAAGATTTTGCTTTGGCCGATCAATTTCTTCAGGACTAGTTTCTTCAACAGCACCAGTGTGATTTTCTTCATGATCCGGAATGACTTCTTCAGCACATTCGTTGGTAGGGATGATATCCTTAGTAGCTTTGAACTTGATGGATTCCATAGGTGACATTTCATCTAGCACAGGAGGTAGGTTCTCTCTTTGCAAGCCATTAGTTTCATCGAACCAAACATCTACAGTTTCAACAATCTTGTGATGATTGATGTTGAAGACTCTGTAGGTGTGTGAGTCCTTTTCGTAACCAAGCATAAAACCATCATGTGCTTTCGGTGCAAATTTAGAGTGATGATAAGGATGTCTAATCCAGCATTTAGCACCAAAGACTTTGAAATAACTTACATTGGGTTTCTTGTCAGTGAGGAGTTCATATGAGGTCTTTTTGAAGACTTTGTGAAGATATACCATGTTGATGATGTGGCATGCTTAATGGCTTCAGGACAGAAGCGCTGAGGTGTCTTGTATTCATCAAGCATGGTGCGAGCCATCTCAACAAGAGTTCTGTTCTTGTGCTCCACAATGCCATTCTACTGAGGAGTATGGGGAGCAGATAACTCGTGAGTAATACCAAGTATATCAAGATACTCATCGAGACTAGTGTTCTTGAACTCAGTTCCATTATCACTCCTGATCTGCTTGATCTTCACACCGAAGTTAGTGGAAGCTCTTGAGGAAAATCGTCTGAAGACTTCTTGCACTTCATTTTTGTAAGTGATGATATGCACCCATGTGTAACGAGAATAGTCATCAACTATGACAAAGCAATAAAATGATGCAGAACTAGAGAACATGGCATAATGAGTAGGGCCAAAGAGATACATATGAAGTAATTCAAAGGGACGATACGTGGTCATGATAGTCTTCGAGGGATGCTTGGCTCTGGTGATCTTTCCAGCCTCACAAGTCCCACAAAGATGATCTTTGAGGAATTTGACACCCTCGATGCCAATGGCATGCTTCTTCTTCGTGAGTGTATGCAAGTTCCTCATCCCAGCATGACCAAGTCGTCGATGCCATAGCCAACATTTTGAAGCTTTTGCAAGTAGACATGTGGCAGGCTGTGGTCCTGCAAAGAAATCAACAATATACAAATCTCCTTTCCTAAAGCCTTTGAAGACTTTGGAATTGTCAGATTCCATCAACACAATGCAACGATATTTGCCAAAGACAACAACCATATCAAGATCACAAAGCATTGAGACATACATGAGGTTGAATCTTAAGGACTCGACAAGCATGACTTTGTCCATGTGTCTATCCTTTGAGATCGCAACCTTACCTAGGCCCAATACCTTTCCTTTGCCTTTGTCAGCATAGGTGCTATGCTTCAGATGAGATGGTGACAAATCAGTGTCCATCAACAAGTTCCTATCACCGGTCATGTGGTTTGTGCATCCACTATCGAGGACCCACTCAGTAGCTTTAGGTTGTTCATCCTGCAGATGAATTAGTGCAACTTACGAACCCATATACTTCATCAGTGAAGAATATGATATCAATTTCATCAACAATAATAGACATAGTAATATGAGGACGTGAGAAATGAGAGATTCATTTCTTCATGATTAGCTTGCGTCCATTCAAGCACATTCAAGTCTCCAACAATTTCTTCAGACGATTAAGTTCGTCTGGAGACCTGACCGTGCATAAGAGATTATTTCTTTTTATTCACCACCCACATCTGGAGGGGTGGCAAAGAATTCATCATTCTGCGAGCTCCATAAGAAAAAGATGGCATTGAAGCCAGTGCACTTCATTTCATAGAAGAGTGGTTAGGATAAGCATGTGAATAAGCAGAGAAATTCTTCGAGGACTTATGAACATAATGGTTTGAAGAATAATGCACATATTCATGGCCTTTAGACTTAACCTGCGAAACAAAAGTGTTAGCATGATGATGTTCATATGAGGATTTTGATCCATGTGAGGAATTTGATCCATATGAAGAATTTGATCTGGGGTTCCTATTCCTCATAGGTGGTATCATGATGACATTCACCTGAAGATTTTCGAGGCACCTTTTGGGAACCCAGATTTCCTTCATTGGGGGACCGTTCCTGTAGTTAGTTCCAACATATCGAGCAAATACTTCACCATTCTGATTCTTGAACAATTTATAGTTGGAGTCAAATGACTCATCAGAGAAATATGAAGAATCACAAGTAACGCCAGATAAAGTGCATGGATCTACAGGAGGTCCTTTCGTAGCAACCCATGAGGTTATGGGATACTTCTCAGGTTTCTAGTAGGTCCCATCAGCATTGAGTTTCCTCTCAAAGGCAATACCCTCTTTCCCAGGGTTCCTGTTCAAGAACTGCTTTTTGAGCACATCACATAGAGTCTGATGCCCTTTGAGGCTTTTGTAAATGCCGGTCACATACAATTCCTTCATCCCTGCATTACCATCAGTGATACTTGTGGTATCCTCAGATGAGGAATTTGTGACCACAGAGACAGTTGAAGAATTTGCAGCAATAGAACCATTTGAACATTCAGGTGATGAATTAGCAGATTCACGCTCAATGCATTTTAGACATGGTGGAATAAATTTTTCCTGAGCGGGACTAGTCTGTTGAGCAAGCAATGAATCATTCTCCTTCTGAAGATCTTCATAACTCACTTTTAACTTCTCAAGATCTTGCTTTCTCTGAAGAAATTCATAAGACATCTTCTCATGATCAGTTAAGAGAGTGTTATGATGATTTTGAAGGTTGTCAAACTTAGACTGAAGTTTTTGAAGACTATCAATCAAAGCCTTAGTTCGATCCAATTCCTCACCCAACATATCATTGCTTTCATCAAGCATGTTTTGAAGTTTTCCAAGAGCTCTTTGTTGTTTAGTGGAAAGGGAAGCAAGTTTGACATAGCTAGGTCCAAATTCATCACCCGGTTCATCATCACTAGATTCAGAAAGGTAGCATTCAGTTACCTTGGCACCCTTTGCCATAAGGCATGGTGAAGTGGATGATGATTCAGGTGCGAAAGTCATCTCCTTGAGAGATTCCTTGAAATCCTCAAACCACGGATCATGATGAGTACGATGACCTTCGTAGACTTCAGAGAGTCGGTCCCAGATAAGCTTCGCATGGTTCAGATGCATGATGTTCCTGAACTGATTTTGGGACAAACAAGAGCAGATGACATCCTTCGCCGTGAGGTTGAGTAGAGTGTATTTGCGAATATCATCAGCCTCCGCCATCTTGCATAGATCGGTAAGACCAATCTCAGTGACGGTCCACAGCTCACTGTTCATTGCCATGAGTCGCTTCTTCATCATGGCCTTCCACTTGGGATACTCATGACCGTCAAAGATGGGGCATGACACTTTCTTCATTCCTGCAGTCGACATAACTAAAACTCCAGGTGGTTAAACCAAAATCACAAAGAACAAGGGAGTACCTTGCTCTAATACCAATTGAAAGTGCGTTAAGTCGACTAGAGGGGGGTGAATAGGCGATTTTTACAAATTCATCACTGAGGAATTTCAAGGTGAGGAAATTCCTAAGTTACGAACAACTAGCAGCGAAATATGTACTCAGGTATAAGCATCAGAGAGCAAAAGCATAGTCATCATGATGAAATGAAATACAGACACAGAGTACAGAAAGCGTAAACACAGGATAAGCAGGATGAAGACCAAGTGAATGAAGAAATATGATTGAGGAAATTCAGAAAGTCTTCAGTCAAAGTCTTCAAACAGGAATGATCAGGTTCATCAACATATGAATTGAGGAAATGAAAGGGTTGAGGAAATAGAACTGGTAGGCTTGGTGAAGATAATGATTTGGTAGACTAGTTCCAACTACTGTGACAGTTGTACGTCTGGTTGGAGCGGCTGAGTATTTAAACTCGAGTACACACAGTCCCGGACACATAGTCCTCACCGTATTCTCCTTGAGCTAAGATCACACAGACCTCACACAACAATCGTGGTAAGTTTTCACTAGTGACTTCCAAACCTTCACAGACTTGGTCACTAGGAAATCCACAATTCCTCTTGGATGCTCAGACCATGACGCCTAACCATCTGGAGGATACACAGTCCTCAAAGGTAACAAGCGTCGGTTCCACACAGGAACAATCTCTTCAATGATGCTCAATCACTTTGGGTTTGTAGGTTTGGGTTTGGGATTTGGGCTTTCCTCACTTGATGATTTTCGCTCAAAGTCCTCGGAGGATGGGATGCTCTCAATTGACAAGTGTTAGTTTCCCTCGGAGTAGCCAACCAGCTAGTGGTTGTAGGGGGCAGCTATTTATAGCCTAGGGAGCAACCCAACATGGTAAGACATAAATGCCCTTCCAGGATATGACCGTTAGGTGGTAGGATATTTTGGACAGCTAGTGCGTAGCACAACAACGGTCGGACTTGAGGTTCGAATTCCTCAGGGCTATCATGTTCCTCACTATGTAGGCAATCCGCACTGGCGAATTCCTAACTTCTCAGCCAGAAAAAATTCCTCAGAGACCAGAAGATCTTCGTCTCTGTAACTGAAGAAATTGACTGAACTGATATGAGATTTGCAATGGCTTCACTCGAAAGGATTGGTTAGGTGTGGGATTTTGAGATGAGCATCACTTGGAAATCAGTTTCCTTAGTATTACCTCGACCCCCCTTAACAATGCGGTGTTTCCTATGACTCGAGACAGAGAAAATGAAACTATGAAAACAAAAGTCTTCACGCTTCATAATCCTCGCATGAATATCCAAGTCTTCAAGGTTACACCAATTTCTTCACTTTCAAAATCTTCAGGAGAACCAAAGTCTTCAGCCGAAGACATTCATTTTTAGGGGTCGACTTTCACTGTAAATATCAAACTCCTCATCGACTTATAGAGCCTGTGTATACTCACAAACATATTAGTTCCTTAACCTATAAGTCTTCAATACACCAAAATCACTAAGGGACACTAGATCCAGGCACTGCAAGGAGCCCAAGAAATGCATCGTGTACATAGCCGTGACCGAATTCAACATCGCTTGGACAGCAAGGAGGCATGCCCAAATCCTATTTTTCTCTCCATGAGACACCACTACCCATATTTTCCTCTTCTCCTCTTCTCAACCATGTTGATGCAGCGGCCAAGAGTAGACATCCATATCTAACACTGGTACACCGGCTACAACTCCTTGAGCATATCCGAGCAAGGCGCGAAGCCCAGATCACCATAGGGCTACCTCCAGACGCGGTGGATCCGGACGAGGACTTGGAGGTGAAGGAGGATGAGGTCGACGAGGAGGAGGAGGAGGGGGAGAAGGAGGAGGATGTGGGGGGACGTTGGAGATGTGTTGGAAATATGCCCTAGAGGCAATAATAAAATGGTTATTATTATATTTCCTTGTTCATGATAATTGTCTGTTGTTCATGCTATAATTGTATTGACCAGAAACCGTAATACATGTGTGAATACATAGACCATAAGATGTCCCTAGTAAGCCTATAGTTGACTAGCTCATTGATCAATAGATGGTTGTGGTTTCCTGACCATGGACATTGGATGTCGTTGATAATGGGATCACATCATTAGGAGACTGATGTGATGGACAAGACCCAATCCTAAGCATAGCACAAGATCGTGTAGTTCGTTTGCTAAGAGCTTTTCTAATGTCAAGTATCATTTCCTTAGACCATGAGATTGTGCAACTCCCGGATACCGTAGGAATGCTTTGGGTGTATCAAACGTCACAACGTAACTGGGTGGCTATAAAGGTGCACTACATGTATCTCCAAAAGTGTTTGTTGGGTTGGCAAGAATCGCGACTGGGATTTGTCACTCCGTATGACGGAGAGGTATCTCTGGGCCCACTCGGTAATGCATCATCATAATGAGCTCAATGTGACTAAGGAGTTAGTCATGGGATCATGCGTTACGGAACAAGTAAAGAGACTTGCCGGTACGAGATTGAATGAGGTATTGGGATACCGACGATCGAATCTCGGGCAAGTAACATACCGGTGGACAAAGGGAATTGTATACGGGATTGATTGAATCCCCGACATCGTGGTTCATCCGATGAGATCATTGTGGAACATGTGGGAGCTTGATATGTCTCCAACGTATCTATAATTTTTGATTGTTCCATGCTATTATATTACCTGTTTTGGATGTTTATGGGCTTTACTATATACTTTATATCATTTTTGGGACTAACCTATTAACTGGAGCCCAGCCCAAATTGCTATTTTTTTTCCTATTTCAGTGTTTCGCAGAAAAGGAATATCAAACGGAGTCCAAACAGAATGAAACCTTCTGGAGAGTTATTTTTTGAACAAACGCAATCCAGGAGACTTGGAGTGGACGTCAAGAAGCAGACAAGGAAGCCACAAGGCCGGGAGGCGCGCCCTAGAGGGGTGGGAGCGCCCCACCCTCATGGGCCCCTCGTGGCTCCCTTGACCGTCTTCCTTCGCCTATATATATCTACGTACCCTGGAAACATCCAGGAGCACTACGAAACCCTATTTCCACCACCGCAACCTTCTGTTCCCATGAGGTCCTGTCTTGGAGCCTTTTCCGGCGCTCCGACGGAGGGGTAATCGATCACGGTGGGCTTCTACATCAACGCCAACGCCCCTCTGATGAGTTGTGAGTAGTTTACCACAGACCTTCGGGTCCATAGTTATTAGCTACATGGCTTCTTCTCTCTCTTTGAATCTCAATACAATGTTCTCCTCGATCTTCTGGGAGATCTAGTTGATGTAACTCTTTTTGTGGTGTGTTTGTCTAGATCTGATGAATTGTGGGTTTATGATCAAGTTTATCTATGAGAAATATTTGAATCTCCTCTGGATTCTTTTATGTATGATTGGTTATCTTTGCAAGTCTCTTCAAATTATCAGTTTGGTTTGGCCTACTAGATTGATCTTTCTTGCAATGGGAGAAGTGCTTAGCTTTGGGTTCAATCTTGCCGTGTCCTTTCCCAGTGATAGCAGGGGCAGCAAGGCACGTATTGTATTGTTGCCATCGAGGATAAAAAGATGGGGTTTATATCATATTGCTTGAGTTTATCCCTCTACATAATGTCATCTTGCCTAATGCGTTACTCTGTTCTTATGAACTTAATACTCTAGATGCATGCTGGATAGCGGTCAATGTGTGGAGTAATAGTAGTAGATGCAGAATCATTTCAATCTACTTGTCACGGACGTGATGCCTATATACATGATCATGCATAGATATTCTCAAAACTATGCACTTTTCTATCAATTGCTCAACAGTAATGTGTTCGCCCACCATAATACTTATGCTATCTTGAGAGAAGCCACTAGTGAAACCTATGGCCCCGGGTCTATTTTCCATCAAATAAGTTTTTGATCTACTTTATTTTGCAATCTGTACTTTCCAATCTACATCATCAAAATACCAAAAATATTTATCTTATCTTATTATCTCTATCAGATCTCACTTTCGCAAGTGGCCGTGAAGGGATTGACAACCCCTTTATCACGTTGGTTGCGAGGTTCTTGTTTGTTTGTGTAGGTATGAGGGACTTGGAGTGTAGACTCCTACTAGATTGATAGCTTGGTTCTAAAAAACTAAGGGAAATACATACGCTACTTTGCTGCATCACCCTTTCCTCTTCAAGGGAAAAACCAACGCATGCTCAAGAGGTAGCAGAGCTAACATGGGTATCCAGATCCCGCTGTGGGTTATTGGCCGGAGAGATGTCTCGGTCATGTCTGCATGGTTCCCGAACCCGTAGGGTCTACACACTTAAGGTTCGGTGACGCTAGAGTTGTTATGGGAAATAGTATGTGGTTACTGAAGGTTGTTCGGAGTCTCGGATGAGATCCTTGATGCCATGAGGAGTTCTAGAATAGTCCGGAGATGAAGATTTATATATGGGAAGTCCTTATTAGGTCGCCAGAAGTGTTCGGGGGTTACCGGTATTGTACCGGGACCACCGAAGGGGTTCCAGGGGTCCACCAGGAGGGTCCACCTACCCCGGAGGGCCCTATGGGCTGAATATGGAGGGAAACCAGCCCCTAGATGGGCTGGGTGCCAACTCCGCCTAGGGCCCATGTGCCCAGGGTTGGGGGAAACCCTAAGGGGGGCGCCCCCACCTAGATTGGGGGGGCAAGCCTCCCCCTTGGCCGCCTCCCCCCCTTAGATGGGATCTAAGGGGGACGGCCCCTCTCCCCTTCCCCTATAAATAGTGGGGGCGAGGGCTGCCGCACCCCTTCCCATGGTGCAACCCCTCCTTCCCCAACACCTCCTCCTCCTCCGTAGAGCTTGGCGAAGCCCTGCAGAAATACCACAAGCTCCATCACCACGCCGTCATGCTTCCGGAGCTCTCCCTCAACTTCTCCTCTCCCCTTGCTGGATCAAGAAGGAGGAGACGTCCACAGGTTGTACATGTGTTGAACGCGTAGGCACCGTCCGTTTGGCGCTAGATCGGATCTTCCGCGATTTGAATCGCCACGAGTACGACTCCATCATCCGCGTTCTTGTAACGCTTCCGCTTAGCGATCTTCAAAGGTATGAAGATGCACTCCTTATCTCTCTCTCTCTCTCTCTCATTGCTAGAATCTACTACATTGATCTTGGTGATACGTAGGAAAATTTGCAATTATTGCTATGTTACCCAATAGTGGCATCATGAGCTAGGTATATGTGTAGATTCTATGCATGAGTAGAACACAAAGTAGTTGTGGGCATTGGTTTGTTCAATTTGCTTATCGATAATAGTCTTATCTTGATTCGACGGCATTGTGGGATGAAGCGGCCCGGACTGACCTTACACATACACTTACGTGAGACAGGTTCCACCGACTGACGTGCACTTGTTGCATAAGGTGGCTAGCGGGTGTATGTCTCTCCCACCTTAGTCGGATCGGATTCGATGAAAAGGGTCCTTATGAAGGGTAAATAGCAATTTGCATATCACCATTGTGGCTTTTGCGTAGGTAAGAAACGTTCTTGCTAGAAACCCATAGCAGCCACGTAAAGCATGCAACAACAATTAGAGGACATCTAACTTTTTTGTGCAGGGTATGATATGTGATGTGATATGGCAAAAGGATGTGACAAATGATATATGTAATGTATGAGATTGATCATGTTCTTGTAATAGGAATCACGACTTGCATGTCGATGAGTATGACAACTGACAGGAGCCATAGGAGTTGTCTTAACTTATTGTATGACCTGCGTGTCAATGAAAACGCCATGTAATTACTTTACTTTATTGCTAACTGTTAACCATAGTAGTATAAGTAATAGTTGGCGAGACAACTTCATGAAGACATGATGATGGAGATCATGGTGTCATGCCGGTGACGAAGGTGATCATTCCGCGCCTCAAAGATGAAGATCAAAGGCGCAAGATGATATTAGCCATATCATGTCACTTTATGATTTGCATGTGATGTTTGTCATGTTTACATCTTATTTTCTTAGAACGATGATAGCATAAATAAGATGGTCCCTCACTAAAATTTCAAGAAAGTGTTCCCCCTAACTGTGCACCATTGCGAAAGTTCGTTGTTTCGAAGCACCACATGATGATCGGGTGTGATAGATTCTAACGTTCGCATACAACGGGTGTAAGCCATATTTACACATACAAAACACTTAGGTTGACTTGACGAGCATAGCATGTATAGACATGGCCTTGGAACACGAGAGACCGAAAGGTCGAACATGAGTCATATAGTAGATACGATCAACATGGAGATGTTCACCGATGATGACTAGTCCGTCTCACGTGATGATCGGACATGGCCTAGTTGACTCGGATCATGTATCACTTAGATGACTAGAGGGATGTCTATCCGAGTGGGAGTTCATTAAATAATTTGATTATATGAACTTAATTATCATGAACATAGTCTAAAATATCTTTACAATATGTCTTGTAGATCAAATGGCCCACCCTAATGTCGCCCTCAACTTCAACGCATTCCTAGAGAAAAACAAGCTGAAAGACGATGGTAGAAACTATACGGACTGGGTCTGAAACTTGAGGATCGTCCTCATAGCTGCCAAGAAAGCATATGTCCTTGAAGCACCGCTAGGTGACGCACCCATTTTCCCAGCAACTCAAGACGTTATGAATGCCTGGCAGTCGCGTAGTGATGATTACTCCCTGGTTCAGTGTGGCATGCTTTACAGCTTAGAACCGGGGCTCCAAAAGCGTTTTGAGCAGCACGAAGCATATGAGATGTTCCAAGACCTAAAAATGCATTTCCAAGCTCATGCCCGGGTCGAGAGATATGAAGTCTCCGACAAGTTCTATAGTTGTAAGATGGAGGAAAACAGTTCTATCAGCGAGCATATACTCACTATGTCTGGGTTCCACAACTATTTGTCTCAGCTGGGAGTTAATCTTCCAGATGACTCGGTCATTGACAGGATCCTCCAATCGCTCCCACCTAGCTACAAGAGCTTTGGGATGAACTACAATATGCAAGGGATGGAGAAGTCCATTTCGGAGTTATATTCAATGTTGAAATCAGTGGAGGTGGAAATCAAAAAGGAACATCAAGTGTTGATGGTGAATAAGACCACTAGTTTAAAGAAAGGCAAGGGTAAAAGAACTTCAAGAAGGACGGCAAGGGAGTTGCCGCGCCCGGTAAATCAGTTGTCGGGAAGAAGACAAACAATGGACCCAAGCCCGAGACTCGGTGCTTTTGTTGCAAGGGAAATGGTCACTGGAAGCGAAACTGCCCCAAGTACTTAGCGAATAAGGAGGCCGGCAACACCAAAGGTATATGTGATATACATGTTATTTATGTGTACCTTACCAGCGCTCGTAGTAGCTCCTAGGTATTTGATACTGGTGCGGTTGCTCATATTTGTAACTCAAAATAGGAGCTGCGGAATAAGCGGAGACTGGCGAAGGACGAGGTGACTATGCGCGTCGGGAATGGTTCCAAGGTCGATGTGATCGCCGTCGACACGCTACCTCTACATCTACCTACGGGATTAGTTTTAAACCACAATAATTGTTATTTAGTGCCAGCTTTGAGCATGAACATTGTATTTGGACCTCGTTTAATGTGAGATGGCTACTCATTTAAATCCTAGAATAATAGTTGTTCTATTTATATGAGAGATATGTTTTATGGTCATGCCCCGCTAGTCAATGGTTTATTTTATTGAATCTCGAACGTGATGTTACACATATTCATAGTGTTAATACCAAAAGATGTAAGGTTGATAATGATAGTCCCACATACTTGTGGCGCTGCCGCCTTGGTCACATTGGTGTCAAATGCATGAAGGAACTCCATGCAGATGGACTTTTGGAGTCTCTTGATTATGAATCATTTGACACGTGTGAACCATGCCTCATGGGCAAAATGACCAAGACTCCGTTCTCCGGAACAATGGAGCAAGCAACCAACTTGTTGGAAATAATACATACTGATGTGTGCGGTCCAATGAGCGTTGAAGCTCGGGTTGGCTATCATTATGTTCTCACCCTCACTGATGACTTAAGTAGATATGCGTATATCCACTTAATGAAACACAAGTATGAGACCTTTGAAAAGTTCAAGTAATTTCAGAGTGAGGTAGAGAATCGACGTGACAGGAAAATAAACTTCTTACGATCAGATCGTGGAGTAGAATATTTGAGTCACGAGTTTGGTACGCACTTAAGGAAATGTGGAATTGTTTCACAACTCATGCCGCCTGGAACACCTCAGTGTAATGGTGTGTCTGAACGTCGTAATCGCACTCTATTGGATATGGTGCAATCTATGATGTCTCTTATCAATTTACCGCTATCGTTTTGGGGTTATGCTTTAGAGACAGCCGCATTCACTTTAAGTAGGGCACCATCTAAATCCGTTGAGATGACACCGTATGAATTATGGTTTGGGAAGAAATCTAAGCTGTCGTTTCTAAAAGTTTGGGGATGCGATGCTTATGTCAAGAAACTACAACCTGAAAAGCTCTAACCCAAGTCGGAAAAATGTATCTTCATAGGATACCCTAAGGAAACCATTGGGTACACCTTCTACCTTAGATCCGAAGGCAAGATCTTTGTTGCCAAGAACGGATCCTTTCTGGAGAAAGAGTTTCTCTCGAAATAAGTAAGTGGGAGGAAAGTAGAACTTGATGAAGTACTGCCTCTTGAACCGAAAAGTAGCGCAGCTCAGGAAGATGTTTCTGTGGTGCCTGCACCGATTAGAGAGGAAGTTAATGATGATGATCATGAAACTTTAGATCAAGTAACTACTGAACTTCGTAGGTCCACAAGGACACGTTCCACACCAGAATGGTATGGCAACCCTGTCCTGGAAATCATGTTGTTAAACAACGGTGAACCTTCGAACTATGAAGAAGCGATGGCGTGCCCGGATTCCAACAAATGGCTTGAAGCCATGAAATCTGAGATGATCCATGTATGAAAACAAAGTATGGACTTTGATAGACTTGCCCGATGATCGGCAAGCCATAGAAAATAAATGGATCTTTAAGAAGAAGACAGACACGGATGGTAATGTGACTGTCTATAAGGCTCGGCTTGTCGCTAAGGGTTATCGACAAGTTCAAGGGGTTGACTATGATGAGACCTTCTCACCCATAGCAAAGCTGAAGTCCATCCGAATCATGTTAGCACTTTCCGCTTTGGTTATGAGATATGGCAAATGGACGTCAAAACGGCATTCCTTATTGGTTTCCTTAAGGAAGAATTGTATATGATGCAGCTGGAAGGTTTTGTCGATCCTAAGAATGCTGACAATGTGTGCAAGATCCAGTGCTCCATCTATGGGCTGGTGAAAGTATCTCGGAGTTGGAACATTCACTTTGATGAAATGATCAAAGCGTTTGGGTTTATGCAGACTTATGGAGAAGCCTGTGTTTACAAGAAAGTGAGTGGGAGCTCTGTAGCATTTCTCATATTATATGTGGATGACATACTACTGATGGGAAATGATATAGAACTTTTGGAAAGCATAAAGGACTGCTTGAATAAGTGTTTTTCAATGAAGGACCTTGGAGAAGCTGCTTACATATTAGGCATCAAGATCTATAGAGATAGATCGAGACGCCTCATCGGTCTTTCACAAAGCACATACCTTGATAAGATATTGAAGAAGTTCAATATGGATCAGTCCAAGAAGGGGTTCTTGCCTGTATTGCAAGGTGTAAAATTGAGCACGGCTCAATGCCCGACCACGACAGAAGATAGAGAAAAGATGAGTGTCATCCCCTATGCCTCAGCCATAGGGTCTATTATGTATGCCATGCTCTGTACCAGACCTGATGTGAACCTTGCCGTAAGTTTGGTAGGGAGGTACCAAAGTAATCCCGGCATGGAACACTGGATAGCAGTCAAGAATATCATGAAGTACTTGAAAAGGACTAAGGATATGTTTCTTGTTTATGGAGGTGATGAAGAGCTCGTCGTAAAGGGTTACATCGATGCTAGCTTCAACACAGATCTGGATGACTCCAAGTCACCAACCGGATACTCGTACATTTTGAATGGTGGGGCAGTCAGCTAGTGCAGCTGCAAGCAAAGCATCGTGGCGGGATCTACATGTGAAGTGGAGTACATGGCAGCCTCAGAGGCAGCACATGAAGCAATCTGGATGAAGGAGTTCATCACCAACCTAGGAGTTGTTCCCAATGCGTCGGGCCCAATGACTCTCTTCTGTGACAACACTAGAGTTATTGCCCTTTCCAAGGAGCCCAGGTTTCACAAGAAGACTAGGCATATCAAGCGTCGCTTCAACTCCATTCGTGAAAACGTTCAAGATGGAGACATAGATATTTGTAAAGTGCATACGGATCTGAATGTCGCAGATCCGTTGACTAAACCTCTTCCACGAGCAAAACCTGATCAACACCAGAACTCTATGGGTGTTCAATTCATCACAATGTAACTAGATTATTCACTCTAGTGTAAGTGGCAGACTGTTGGAAATATGCCCTAGAGGCAATAATAAAATGGTTATTATTATATTTCTGTGTTCATGATAATTGTCTGTTGTTCATGCTATAATTGTATTGACCAGAAACCATAATACATGTGTCAATACATAGACCATAATATGTCCCTAGTAAGCCTCTAGTTGACTAGATCGTTGATCAATAGATGGTTGTGGTTTCCTGACCATGGACATTGGATGTCGTTGATAACGGGATCACATCATTAGGAGAATAATGTGATGGACAAGACCCAATCCTAAGCATAGCACAAGATCGTGTAGTTTGTTTTCTAAGAGCTTTTCTAATGTCAAGTATCATTTCCTTAGACCATGAGATTGTGCAACTCCCAGATACTGTAGGAATGCTTTGGGTGTACCAAACGTCACAACATAACTGGGTGGCTATAAAGGTGCACTACAGGTATCTCCGAAACTGTCTGTTGGGTTGGCACGAATCGAGACTGGGATTTATCACTTCGTATGACGGAGAGGTATCTCTAGGTCCACTTGGTAATGCATCATCATAATGAGCTCAAGGTGACTAAGGACTTAGTCACGGGATCATGCGTTATGGAACGATTAAAGAGACTTGTCGGTAACGAGATTAAATGAGGTATTGGGATACCGAGGATCGAATCTCGGGCAAGTAACATACCGCTGGACAAAGGGAATTGTATACAGGATTGATTGAATCCCCGACATCGTGGTTCATCCGATGAGATCATCGTGGAACATGTGGGAGCTAACATGGGTATCCAGATCCCGCTGTTGGTTATTGGCCGGAGAGATGTCTCAGTCATGTCTGCATGGTTCCCGAACCTGTAGGGTCTACACATTTAAGGCTCGGTGACGCTAGAGTTGTTATGGGAAATAGTATGTGGTTACCGAAGGTTGTTCGGAGTCCCGGATGAGATCCCCAATGTCATGAGGAGTTCCGGAATAGTCCGGAGATGAATATTTATATATGGGAAGTCCTTATACGGTCGCAGCAACTGTTCGAGGGTTACCCGTATTGTAGCGGGACCCCCAAAGGGGTTCCGGGGGTCCACCGAGAGGGTCCACCTACCCCGGAGGGCCCTATGGGCAGAATATGGAGGGGAACCAGCCCCTAGGTGGGTTGGGCGCCAACTCCCCCTTGGGCCCATGCGCCTAGGGTTGGGGGAAACTCTAAGGTGGGCGCCCCCACCTAGCTTGGGGGGCAAGCCTCCCCCTTGGCCACCCCCCCTAGTGTTGGAAATATGCCCTAGAGGCAATAATAAAATGGTTATTATTATATTTCTTGTTTCATGATAATTGGCTGTTGTTCATTCTATAATTGTATTAACCGGAAACCGTAATACATGTGTGAATACATAGACCGTAATGTGTCCCTAGTAATCCTCTAGTTGACTAGCTCATTGATCAATATATGGTTGTGGTTTCCTGACCATGGACATTGGATGTCGTTGATAATGGGATGACATCATTAGGAGAATGATGTGATGGACAAGACCCAATCCTAAGCATAGCACAAAATCATGTAGTTCGTTTGCTAAGATCTTTTCTAGTGTCAAGTATCATTTCCTTAGACCATGAGATTGTGCAATGATGACCCACAAGTGTAGGGGATCTATCGTAGTACTTTCGATAATTAAGAGTGTTGAACCCAACGAGGAGCAGAAGGAAGTGACAAGCAGTTTTCAGTAAGGTATTCTCTGCAAGCACTGAAATTATCGGTAACAGATAGTTTTGTGATAAGATAATTTGTAACGGATAGCAAGTAACAAAAGTAAACAAGGTGCAGCAAGGTGGCCCAATCCTTTTTGTAGCAAAGGACAAGCCTGGACAAACTCTTATATGAAGGAAAGCGCTCACGAGGACACATGGGAATTATCGTCGAGCTAGTTTTCATCACGCTCATATGATTTGCGTTCGTTACTTTGATAATTTGATATGTGGGTGGACCGGTGATTGGGTAATGCCCTTCCTTGGACAAGCATCCCACTTATGATTAACCCCTATTGCAAGCATCCGCAACTACAAAAGAAGTATTAAGGTAAACCTAACCATACCATGAAACATATGGATCCAAATCAGCCCCTTACGGAGCAACGCATAAACTAGGGTTTAAGCTTCTGTCACTCTAGCAACCCATCATCTACTTATTACTTCCCAATGCCTTCCCCTAGGCCCAAATAATGGTGAAATGTCATGTAGTCGACATTCACATAACACCACTAGAGGAAAGAAAACATACATCTCATCAAAATATCGAACGAATACCAAATTCACATGACTACTTATAGCAAGACTTCTCCCATGTCCTCAGGAACAAACATAACTACTCACAAATCATATTCATGTTCATAATCAGAGGGGTATTAATATGCATAAAGGATCTGACCATATAATTTTCCACCGAATAAACCAACTAGCATCAACTACAATGAGTAATCAACACTACTAGCAACCCACATGTACCAATCTGAGGTTTTGGGACAAAGATTGGATACTAGAGATGAACTAGGGTTTGAGAGGAGATGGTGCTGGTGAAGATGTTGATGGAGATTGACCCCCTCCTAATTAGAGGATCGATGGTGATGACGATGGTGACGATTTCCCCCTCCCGGAGGGATGTTTCCTCAGTAGAATAGCTCCTCCGGAGCCCTAGATAGGTTCCGCCAAGGTTACGCCTCGGGGCCATGGTGTTTTGTCCCAAAAGCTTTTTTTCATTTTTTCCAGGGTAAAAGACTTCATATAGTAGAAGATGGGCATCGGAGGCCTTCCAGGTGGCCCACGAGACAGGGGGTGCGCCTCCACCCTCATGGCCAGGGTGTGGGCCCCCTCTTGTAAACTCTTTTGCCAGTATTTTTTATTAATTCCAAAAATGACTTCCATGGAGTTTCAGGATTTTTGGAGTTGTACATAATAGGTCTCTAATATTTGCTCCTTTTCTGGCCCAGAATTCCCGTTGTCGGCATTCTCCCTCTTCATGTAAACCTTGTAAAATAAGAGAGAACATGCATAAGTGTTGTGAAATAATGTGTAATAACATCCCATAATGCAATAAATATCGATATAAGAGCATGATGCAAAATGGACGTATCAACTCCCCCAAGCTTAGACCTTGCTTGTCCTCAAGCGGAAACCAATAATGAAAAATAGGTCCACATGTTTAGATATAGAGGTGTCGATAAAATAAAATACGGACATGAGGGCATCATGATCATTCTTATGACAGCAACATATATAAATATTGTCATACGATTTCTTATGATAAAGTAACAATCTATTCACAATGTCAATTATGAATCAGAAACTTCATTAAAAACTAACAAACTATGATCTTGGTCATTGAGGCAATTGCAAATTATCATAACATCGGAAAGAGTCAATATAAGAGCTTTTCAGCAAGTCCACATACTCAAGTATCATTTAGTCTTTCACAATTGCTAACACTCACGCAATACTTATGGTTATGGAGTTTTAATCGGACACAGAGAAAGATAGGGGCTTATAGTGTTGCCTCCCAACCTTTTACCTCAAGGGTAATGCCAACAATAATAGTTCATTCTAACTAACATCCAATTGGATATATATATATATATATATCAGGATCTTTCCAACACTAGGTGCTTGCGAAAGGATAAAATGTAAAAAGGAAAAGTGAGGATCACCTTGACTCTTGCATAATGTATAGGACATAAAGTAAAAGATAGGCCCTTCCCAGAGGGAAGCATAGGTTATCATGTGCTTTTAGGGTTGGATGCACGAAATCTTATTGCAAAAGAACGTCACTTTATATTGCTACTTGTGATATGAACCTTTATTATGCAGTCCGTCGCTTTTATTACTTCCATATCATAAGATCTTATAAAGCTTATTTTCTCCACACTAATAAGTCCTACTTATTTAGAGAGGAATTTTTATTGCATGCAACATGACAACTTACTTGAAGGATCTTACTCAATCCATAGTTAGATATGGTGGACTCTCATGGCAAAACTAGGTTTAAGGATATTTGGAAGCACAAGTAGTATCTCTACTTGGTGCAAAGAATTTGGCTAGAATGAGGGGGAAAGGCAAGCTCAACATGTTGGATGATCCATGACAATATACTTTATTTCAGATATAAGAAAACATAACCCATTACGTTGTCTTCCTTGTCCAACATCAACTCTTTAGCATGTCATATTTTAATGAGTGCTCACAATCATAAAAGATGTCCAAGATAGTATATTTATATGTGAAAACCTCTCTTTCTTTATTACTTCCTATTAATTGCAACGATGACCAAAACTATGTTTGTCAACTTCCAACAGCTTTTATTCAGCATACTATTTATATGTGAAGTCATTACCCTTCATAAGATCAATATGATCTGTTTATTCTTCATTTTTCTTTTATTCCCTCAAGATCATAGCAAGATAACCAAGCCCTTGACTCAAAACTAATTTTATTATATATAGCTCACGGACTCAATTACATAGAAGGATCATAAAGCAAAACTCAAGACTAGATCATACTAAAACTTTATTCTACTAGATCAGGATAGTACCAAAAAGGATCGAACTAAGAAAAACGGTAAAGATAGGAGTGTGATGGTGATACGATATCGGGGGCACCTCCCCCAAGCTTGGCAGTTGCCAAGGGGAGTACCCATACCCATGTAATTATGGCACTTTCTTCGGAGGTGGTGATGATGGAATTATCGATGATGTATGCCTCTTCCTTAATTTGCGCTTGAGGATAGAGTTTTGCTACCTTAGGTCATCGATCTCCTGCTCAAGGCTTAATATCCTTTTGCATAGTTCCTGTTTGTTCTCCTGCAAGAGGTGAAAAGGGATAAACTCGATCTTAGGTTTCTTTGCTATATTAGGGAGGCTTGACCTTTTAAACTCCACATGCATGTCCCCAGGTTGAGGTAATGGGACTTCATCTTCATCCGAGCTTGTCTCCTCCTTCCGCTTAGGCTCGTAGTCTTCTTCTTCCTCCGTGGTCCAACCACAATGCTCCAAGTCCCCGTAGACCTTAGGGTCTGTAAGGTAATCAGCCACATAGCTTTCTCCCTCCTAATCCTGGGACGTCATATTGCTCTAATCTGTGGCAGAAACAACTCAAAACAAAAACAGAGGATATTTGCGTGATACGGTGGTCAAAACCTTAGGGAGATTATGTAATGAATTTTTACCGACCAAAAGAAGTATCGTGCAAGAAAACGAAGTCCGGAGAGCACACGAGCTGCCCACGAGGCAGGGGGCGCGCCCAGGGGGTAGGGCGCGCCCTCCACCCTCGTGGACGCCTTGTGTCCTTCCCGGACTACTTCTTATTTCCCTATTTTATTAAATATTCCAAAACGGATAAAAATTACCATTAGGACTGTTTTAGAGTCGGTTTACTTGCCGTACGACATACCTATTCCTTTTCGGAGTCTGAAACATTCTGGAAGGTGTCCCTTATGTACTCCTCTGGGGTTACGATTTCAATAACATTAGTTTCAGCATTTATAGGATTATCTGAGATATAATGTTTGATTCTTTGACCGTTCACCACCTTCGGATTTGTGCCATCGAAGTTGTTGATTTTTATGGCACTGGAACGATAGACCTCCTCGATCACATAAGGACCTTCCCATTTAGAGAGAAGCTTTCCTGCAAAAAATCTTAAATGAGAGTTGAATAGCAACACATAATCACCTACATTAAACTCACGCTTTTGTATCCTTTTGTCATGCCATCCTTTAACTTTTTCTTTAAACAATTTGGCATTCTTATATACCTGGGTTCTCCACTCATCAAGTGAACTAATATCAAATAGCCTCTTCTCACCAGGAAGTTTGAAATCATAGTTGAGCTCTTTAATGGCCCAATATGCCTTATGTTCTAGCTCGAGAGGTAAGTGACAATCTTTTCCATAAACCATTTTATACGAAGACATACCCACAGGATTTTTATATGCAGTTCTATAGGCCCATAATGCATCATCAAGTTTCTTGGACCAATTCTTTCTAGACCTATTAACAGTCTTTTGCAAAATTAATTTGATCTCTCTATTGCTCAATTCTATGTGACCACTAGACTGTGGGTGATATGGAGATGCAATTCTATGATTAACATCATACTTAGCAAGCATTTTATGAAAAGCACCATGAATAAAATGTGAACCACCATCAGTGATTAAATATCTAGGGACTCCAAACCTCAGAAAAATAACTTCTTTAAGCATCTTAATAGAGGTGTTATGATCAGCACTACTAGTTGGAATAGCTTCTACCCACTTAGTAATGTAATCAAAAGCAACTAAAATATGTGTATACCCATTATAGGAAGGAAATGGTCCCATATAATCAAAGCCCAAAACATCAAATGGTTCAATAACAAGTGAATAATTCAAAGGCATTTCTTGACGTCTACTAATACTACCAATTCTTTGACATTCATCACAAGACTGGACAAACTTACGGGCATCTTTGAAGAGAGTAGGCCAATAAAAAGTGGATTGGAATACCTTATGTGCAGTTCTATCTCTAGCGTGGTGTCCTCCATAAGCCTCGGAGTGACACTTGCGTAGGATCTGTTCCTGTTCATGCTCAGGTAGACAACATCTAATAACACCATCTACCCCTTCTTTATAAATATGTGGGTCATCCCAGAAGTAATGTCTTAAATCATAGAAAAAAATTCTTTTGCTGGTATGTGAAACTAGGTGGTATAAATTTAGCAACAATGTAATTAGCATAATCAGCATACCACGGAGCAGTACGAGAAGCATTTATGACAGCTAATTGTTCATTAGGAAAGCTATCATCAATAGGTAGTGGGTCATCAAGAACATTCTCTAACCTAGACAAGTTGTCTGCAACAGGGTTCTCAACTCCCTTTCTATCAATAATATGCAAATCAAATTCTTGTAGTAAGAGAACCCATCTAATAAGTCTAGGTTTAGCATCTTTATTTTCCATAAGATATTTAATAGTAGCATGATCAGTGTGAACGGTTACTTTAGAGTCAACAATATAAGGTCAGAACTTATCACAAGCAAATACAGCTGCTAAAAATTCCTTTTCAGTACTAGCATAATTTCTCTGGGCACTGTCTAGAGTTTTAATGGCATATTGGATAACATTTAGTTTCTTATCAACTCTTTGTCCTAGAGCAGCACCTACAGCATAATCACTAGCACCACACATAATTTCAAAGGGTAAATTCCAATCAGGTGGCTGAACAATAGGTGCAGAAATCAAAACTTTCTTAAGTATTTCAAATGATTCTACACAATCATCATCAAAGACAAAAGGGATATATTTTTGTAAGAGGTTAGTCAGAGGCCTAGAAATTTTAGAGAAGCCTTTAATGAACCTCCTATAAAAACCGGCATGACCAAGGAAACTTCTTATACCTTTGATGTCCTTAGGACACGACATCTTTTCAATAGCATCGACTTTAGCTTTATCAACTTCAATACCTCTTTCAGAAATTTTATGCCCCAAGACAATACCTTCATTAACCATAATGTGGCACTTCTCCCAATTCAAGACAAGATTAGTTTCTTCGCATATCTGCAAAAGTCAATCAAGGTTGCTCAAGCAATCATCAAAAGAAGTTCCATATACGGAAAAATCATCCATGAAAACCTCAACAATGTTTTCACAAAAATCAGAGAATATAGCCATCATGTATCTTTGAAAGGTTGCAGGTTCATTACATAAACCAAAAGGCATACATCTATAAGCAAAGGTACCAAAAGGGCAAGTAAAAGTGGTCTTATCCTGATCCTCTTTTGACACAGGTATTTGACAGAAACCAGAATAACCATCTAGAAAGCAAAAATGGGTATGTTTAGATAATCTTTCTAGCATTTGATCAATAAAAGGTAAAGGGTAATGATCTTTTCTAGTAGCTTTATTTAATTTGCGAAAATCAATTACCATCCTATAACATGAACAATTCTTTGTGGGATAAATTCATCTTTATCATTAGGAACAATAGTAATACCTCCTTTCTTAGGGACATAATGGACAGGACTTACCCACTGACTATCAGCTACGGGATAAATTATACCTGCCTCCAGAAGCTTTAGTATTTCTTTTCTTACCACTTATTTCATCTTAGGATTTAACCATCATTGGTGATGAACAACCGGTTTAGCATCTTTCTCCAATTTTATCTTGTGTTGGCATAGAGTGGGACTAATGCCCTTAAGGTCATCAAGAGTATATCCAATAGCAGCACGGTGCTTCTTCAGAGTTTTCAATAATTTCTCCTCTTCCTGCTCTGAAAGGTTAGCACTAATAATAACAGGATATATCTTCTTTTCATCAAGATAAGCATATTTAAGAGTATCAGGTAATGGTTTAAGCTCAAACACGGGATCACCCTTGGGTGGTGGAGGATCCCCTGGGATTTCAACAGCCAGGTTTTCTTTCAAAATTGGTTCCCGTTTAAAGAATACTTCACCTATTTCCCTTCTTTTATTCATAAACATATCATTTTCATGGTCTAGCAAATATTCTTCTAAAGGATCATTAGGAGGCACGGCAATAGAAGCAGTACTAATAATTTCATCTTTACTAGGCAATTCTTTATCATGGGGTTGTCTACAAAATTTAGCAAAATTAAACTCATGAGACATATCCCCTAGACCAATGGTACAACATCCTTTTTGCAATCTATCTTAGCATTAACAGTATTTAAGAAGGGTCTACCAAATATAATGGGACAAAAGTCATCTTGTGGGGAACCAAGAACAAGGAAATCAGCAGGATATTTAACTTTCCCACACAAAACTTCAACATATCTAACAATCCCAACTGGTGAAATAGTATCTCTATTGGTAAGCTTAATTGTAACATCAATTTCTTCTATCTCAGCAGGTGCAATATCATGCATAATTTCTTTGTATAAGGAATGAGGTATTGCACTTGCATGAGCACCCATATCAAATAAGACATGATAACAATGATCTCCTATTTTAGCAGAAATAACAGGCATGCCGACAACACATCTATGTTTATTTTTAGTATTAGGTCTAGCAATTCTAGCAGCTTCATCACAGAAGTAAATAACATGACCATCCATATTATCAGCCAAGAGATCTTTAACCATAGCAATACTAGGTTCAACTTTAATCTGCTCAGGGGGTATAGGTGTTCTAGTATTACTCTTACGAACCACAGTTGAAGCTTTAGCTTGATCCTTTATTCTAACAGGGAAAGGTGGTTTCTCAATATAAGCGGTAGGATACTAGAAAAAAAGTACACTTCCATGATGATACGTGTTTGTCATAGTAGGTCACATTTTTTATCATGCATGTACATCCATGACGATTTTATGACAGAATCAAGATATTCATACCTGTGATGTCGTAGAAGTGTTCCATGACATTACCAAAATTATCATCATGGAAGTGTCCACTTCCATGACGATAAATCGCTCATAGAAGTGCTTTCGTCAAGGGTGACCGACACGTGGCATCCTCCATAACGGAACACCATTAATCTATCAGGTCCGGTTTTGGATCCGATAACCCGTTAACAACCCCAACCAATGGGGATTTTCCACGTGTAAAATCATCATTGGCTTGAGGAAACACGTGTCAGCTCACCGTTGGGACAGATGTCATCCACTCATTGGACCCAAGGCGCCTATGATACGTCGACACGTGGCACGGCCCAATAGAGGCCCATTCCTGTGAAAAGGCCGGCCCATTTGACTTGGTCAAAAGGTGGTGGGCCAGCCCACGGAAAGCCTTTTAACGGGTTGTTCGCATATAGCCCGTTTATAGCATGCTAACGTAGGGCCCGTTACGACCTCTCTGAATTAGGCCCAGTAGCGTCATCTGGGCCGTCCAATATGATTCTAGCCCGTTTTAACTTCTGGCCCATGTATGGCCCATGACGTCTTTTGGCCCATATGAGGCCCTTTGTAACTCTTGGCACATTAACGGCCCGTGGTGAAACTGGCTCGTAATGAACAGTGTATCACTTTATACCCATTAACGGCCCATTATTCCATTGGGCCATTTCCATCCCATGTTATCTTTCGGCCTTCTCAGGGCCCATTTATTCTTGGGCTCAATTCCAGCATTCAGTTACTTAGGGCCCGTTACTGTCATTTTCTGCTTGTGGGCCAAATTCAGCCCGTGGTTACAGTCCGCCCGTTTGTGGCCCGTTAATATGTTGGGCCGTTTTCATGTCAAAAAAAACCGTTGGGCTGTTTTCATAGAGTTATCAAATACAGCCTATTAATGGCCCGTTATGGTCCACCAATAGTACGACCCATGATTGGCAAAATGATGATATGCCCCGTAGAAGGCCCATGGATCCTACGGCCCGTAAAAGGCCCATGGATCGTACAGCCCGTAGAAGGCCCATGGATCCTACGGCCCGTAAAAGTCCCATGGATCATACGGCCCGTAGAAGGCCCATGGATCGTTTGGCCCGTAGATGGCCCATGGATCATACGGCCCGCAGGAGGCCCATGGTTACAACAGTCCGTGTGTTGCCATGATTAATTTGGCCTAGTTACCAAAATAGGTTATTGTGGCCACTAGAAAAACGCAGAAAAAGAACTACAGTGACTACAAGCAAACAACTAAACAAGACAATAAGGAAATAAATAAGCAAGCAAATAACGCTAGCCTATTATCGCTATTACACATATTACATCCACTGGGCATCAAAGTTCGCCACCAGTGCAAATATAGGGAACAAAGCAACATATTACATACACTGGCCGTCAAAATTGGCCACCAGTGCAAATAAACGTGGCAGCAAAACAAGAGCATAACGTAAACAACTTCAGAAGAGCTCAAGAAACGTCATCCTAGGTATCCACCATGCTGGCAATAAGCTTATCAAGCTCATTAGCTTTGTCCTGTTTGGCGCTAAAATCCTCCAACGCTTGCTGTTGCACCAGAAAGTATGCATCTGAATGCTCCAGGGACTTCCGCAGTCCTTTCGCTTCTTGTCGCAGCACAACTGATCGATGTCTTTCATCTTGTAGTTGAGACTCAAGAAACTGAACTGATTCAGACACTGAGTTTGAATAGCTTGTGCAAGCGGTAGTGGCCAGTAACTCGAACACTAAACCAAGACAGGACTTTGGGGTTGTCTCACTGTCTTCAAGATAGTCTTCCTTAGCTGTTTTATCAGCTTTGTTGGAGACCAACAAGGATGTCTCACTATCCTGAACCTTATCTGCATTACTTCCTTTACCATTGCTTAATAAGGCACTCTTCCCCAATATTCTGTCAGCATTCTAAAAGAAGAAACAAGCAGACACATAACGGGTTTAGCATGTACTAGTATATGAAACTCATTTCGGTGAACCAGTTCATTAGTAAGGTGGACATGATTAAACTACCAAGTCTTGTATTGCCAAGTACTAGTACATAATAAAAGCATCAAACAAACATATATCTATGTCCTATGGTCACTGCATTGTCTTGCCAAATCAAAATAGAGACACGGTTCAAATCATATCAGTTCAAGACAAAGCAGCAGTGAAAGAATACAAAGCGTGGGAAACTACACGGCACAACAAGATTTCAGATGGGTACCACGGGTCTACATGTACAATAACACTATTGGCTTTGTTGTGATGCTAGTAATGTGCATGATATGAGAAGTCAACTGTATACACAATTGAATTGAAAGCAACGGAGCTATTGATAAGAGAAAACCTGTTAAAGAAACATGCATGAACATACTTGTTGTGCCATTGGAGTTTCGATTGGATCCTTAAATTTAAAAATAAGTTTGTATGACTAAATACAGTGATACAAGAGCAAAACATTATGCACGATAGCAATCATAGTTAAAACAGGCACGCCTAAGCGAGCGCTTAAGCGCTCCTAGGCTCTAGGCATTGGCAAAACGAATTGCGCATAACTATGCTTAATCTGTGCATAACTATGCATAAGCATGCGCTTTGGTCAGTAAAGCGCAAGGCGGTGGCAAAATGCACAATTAACGCCTAGTGTTTTTTTGAACTATGATAGCAATGGAATCTTAAATTAGAACAATCGTTCTGCAGGTTTAGGCACTTGTTCTACATGAATAGAGTATAGTAAGACGCCAGAATATAGTACTTAAAAATAGAAAATGAGCTCATAGACCTTACCACATTCTTGGTTCGGGACCAGTACATAACAAGGCGTTCCCAGTCATCGTCCAGTAAATGTGTCTCAGGAGAACGTAAGGAAATTTGGTGAGTTTCTTTGCCTGTGAAGTATGTTTTCTTCAGGTAATTCCGATACTGCCACCAAGCATTCTTGAAGATAGCAGAGGTATTAGCACAGGTTACCTCATCCTAAGTTTGCAAATCGGTCCTTCTCTATAGAGAAAAATGGGAAAATTTGATGTATTATAACCATCATGGAGGTAGGATTGTTGGAAATATGCCCTAGAGGCAATAATAAATTAGTTATTATTATATTTCCTTGTTCATGATAATCGTTTATTATCCATGCTATAATTGTATTGATAGGAAACTCAGATACATGTGTGGATACATAGACAACACCATGTCCCTAGTAAGCCTCTAGTTGAATAGCTCGTTGATCAATAGATGGTTATGGTTTCCTGACCATGGACATTGGATGTCATTGATGACGGGATCACATCATTAGGAGAATGATGTGATGGACAAGACCCAATCCTAAGCCTAGCACAGAGATCGTGTAGTTCATATGCTAAAGCTTTTCTAATGTCAAGTATCTTTTCCTTAGACCATGAGATTGTGTAACTCCCGGATACCGTAGGAATGCTTTGGTTGTACCAAACGTCACAACGTAACTCGGTGGCTATAAAGGTGCACTACAGGTATCTCCGAAAGTGTCTGTTGGGTTGGCACGAATCGAGACTGGGATTTGTCACTCTGTGTGACGGAGAGGTATCTCTGGGCCCACTCGGTAGGACATCATCATAATGTGCACAATGTGATCAAAGAGTTGATCACGGGATGATGTGTTACGGAACGAGTAAAGAGACTTGCCGGTAACAAGATTGAACAAGGTATCGGTATACCGACGATCGAATCTCGGGCAAGTACAATACCGCTAGACAAAGGGAATTGTATACGGGATTGATTGAGTCCTTGACATTGTGGTTCATCCGATGAGATCATCGTAGAACATGTGGGAACCAACATGGGTATCCAGATCCTGCTATTGGTTATTGACTGGAGAATGTCTCGGTCATGTCTGCATGGTTCCCGAACCCGTAGGGTCTACACACTTAAGGTTCAATGACGCTAGGGTTATAAACGAAGTTTGTATGTGGTTACCGAATGTTGTTCGAAGTCCCGGATAAGACCCCGGACGTCACGAGGAGTTCTGGAATGGTCCGGAGGTAAAGATTTATATATGGGAAGTCATGTTTTGGTCACCGGAAAAGTTTTGGGTTTTATCGGTAACATACCGGGACCACCGGGAGGGTCCCGGGGGTCCACCAAGTGGGGCCACTGTCCCCTGAGGGATGCATGGGCCAAGTGTGGGAGGGGACCAGCCCAAGGTGGGCTGGTGCGCCCCCCACCAAGGCCCAAGGCGCAGGGAAGAGTGGGAGGGGGCAAACCCTAGGGCAGATGAGCCCTAAGGCCCACCCCAGGTGCACCTCCCCTCTCTCCCCCTCTGGCCGCCACCCAGATGGGATCTGGGGGCTGCCGCCACCCTTGGGGAGGGAACCCTAGAGGGAGCGCAGCCCCCTCCCCTTCCCCTATATATAGTTGAGGTCTAGGGGCTGCCCAATAGATGAGTTTCTCTCCCTCCTGGCGCAGCCCTACCTCTCTTCCTCCTCCTCTCCCGCGGTGCTTGGCGAAGCCCTGCAGGATTGCCACGCTCCTCCATCACCACCACGCCATTGTGCTGCTGCTGGACGGAGTCTTCCTCAACCTCTCCCTCTCTCCTTGCTGGATCAAGGCATGGGAGACATCACTGGGCTGTACGTGTGTTGAACACGGAGGTGCCGTCCGTTCGGCACTAGGATCTCCGGTGATTTGGATCATGACGAGTACGACTCCTTCAACCCCGTTCTCTTGAACGCTTCCGCTTAGCGATCTACAAGGGTAAGTAGATGCGCTCTCCTTCCCCTTGTTGCTGGTTTCTCCATAGATAGATCTTGGTGACACGTAGGAAAATTGTGAATTTCTGCTACGTTCCCCAACAGTGGTATCATGAGCTAGGTCTATTGAGTAGATTCTTTGCATGAGTAGAACACAAAGTAGTTGTGGGTGTTGATTTTGTTCAATATGCTTACCGTTACTAGTCCAATCTTATTTCGACGGTATTGTGGGATGAAGCGGCCCGGACCGACCTTACACGTACTCTTACGTGAGACAGGTTCCACCGACTGACATGCACTTGGTGCATAAGGTGGCTAGCGGGTGCCAGTCTCTCCCACTTTAGTCGGAACGGATTCGATGAAAAGGGTCCTTATGAAGGGTAAATAGCAATTGGCATATCACGTTGTGGTTTTGCGTAGGTAAGAAACGTTCTTGCTAGAAACCCATAGCAGCCACGTAAAACATGCAAACAACAATTAGAGGACGTCTAACTTGTTTTTGCAGGGTATGCTATGTGATGTGATATGGACAAGAAGAATGTGATGAATGATATGTGATGTATGAGATTGATCATGTTCTTGTAATAGGAATCACGACTTGCATGTCGATGAGTATGACAACCAGCAGGAGCCATAGGAGTTGTACTAATTTATTGTATGACCTGCGTGTCATTAAACAATGCCATGTAATTACTTTACTTTATTGCTAACCGGTAGCCATAGTAGTAGAAGTAATAGTTGGCGAGACAACTTCATGAAGACACGATGATGGAGATCATGGTGTCATGCCGGTGACGATGATGATCATGGAGCCCCGAAGATGGAGATCAAAAGGAGCAAAATGATATTGGCCATATCATGTCACTATTTGATTGAATATGATGTTTATCATGTTTATGCATCTTATTTGCTTAGAACGACGGCAGTAAATAAGATGATCCTCCATTAAAATTTCAAGAAAGTGTTCCCCCTAACTGTGCACCGTTGCGAAAGTTTGTCGTTTCGAAGCACCACGTGATGATCGGGTGTGATAGATTCTTACATTCACATACAATGGGTGTAAGATAGATTTACACACGCGAAACACTTAGGTTGACTTGATGAGCCTAGCATGTACAGACATGGCCTCGGAACACAAGAGACCGAAAGGTCGAGCATGAGTCGTATAGTAGATACGATCAACATGAAGATGTTCACCAATGATGACTAGTCCGTCTCACGTGATGATCGGACACGGCCTAGTTGACTCGGATCATGAAATCACTTAGATGACTAGAGGGATGTCTATCTGAGTGGGTGTTCATAAGATGAACTTAATTATCCTGAACATAGTCAAAAGCTCTTTGCAAATTATGTCGTAAGCTCGCGCTTTAGTTCCACTGCTTAGATATGTTCCTAGAGAAAATATAGTTGAAAGTTGACAGTAGCGATTATGCGGACAGTAGAAAGCTTATGTCCTTAATGCACCGCTCAGTGTGCTGAACCCCAAACATCGTTTGTGGACGTTGCGAACATCGGACATACACGTTTTGATAACTACGTGATAGTTCAGTTAAACAGTTTAGAGTTGAGGCACCAAAGACGTTTTCGAAACATCGCGGAACATATGAGATGTTTCAAGGGCTGAAATTGGGATTTCAGGCTCGTGCCCACGTCAAGAGGTATGAGACCTCCGACAATTTTCTTAGCCTGCAAACTAAGGGAGAAAAGCTCAATCGTTGAGCTTGTGCTCAGATTGTCTGAGTATAACAATCACTTTAATCGAGTGAAATTGGGGTTTCAGGCTCGTGCCCATGTCAAGAGGTATGAGACCTCCGACAATTTTCTTAGCCTGCAAACTAAGGGAGAAAAGCTCAATCGTTGAGCTTGTGCTCAGATTGTCTGAGTACAACAATCACTTTAATCGAGTGGGAGTTGATCTTCCAGATGAGATAGTGATGTTTCTCCAAAGTCATTGCCACCAAGCTGCTAAAGCTTCGTGATGAACTATAGCAAATCAGGGATATATATGATGATCCTTGAGATATTCGCGATGTTTGACACCGCGAAAGTAGGAATCAAGAAGGAGCATCAATTGTTGATGGTTGGTGAAACCACTAGTTTCAAGAAGGGCAAGGGCAAGAAGGGATACTTCATGAAACGGCAAATCAGTTGCTGCTCTAGTGAAGAAACCCAAGGTTGAACCCAAACCCGAGACAAAGTGCTTCTGTGATAAGGGGAGGAGCCACTGGAGCAGAATTACCCTAGATACTTGGTAGATGAGAAGGCTGGCAAGGTCGATAGAAGTATATTGGATATACATTATGTTAATGTCTACTTTACTAGTACTCCTAGTAGCACTAGGGTATTAAGATACCGGTTCGGTTGCTAAGTGTTAGTAACTCGAAATAAAAGAGCTACGGAATAAACGGAGACTAGCTAAAGGTGAGCTGACGATATGTGTTGGAAGTGTTTCCAAGTTTGATGTGATCAAACATCGCACGCTCCCTCTACCATCAAGATTAGTATTAAACCTGAATAATTGTCATTTCGTGTTTGCGTTGAGCATAGACATGATTGGATTATGTCTATCGCAATACGGTTATTCATTTAAGGAGAATAATGGTTACTCTATTTTATTTGAATAATATCGTCAGTGGGCTCGCACCTAAAAGAATGGTTTATTGAATCTTGATCGTAGTGATACACATTTTCATGCCAAAATATATAAGATAGTAATGATAATACCACTTACTTGTGGCACTGCCATGTAACTCATATTGGTATAAAACGCATGAAGAAGCTCCATGTTGATGGATCTTTGGACTCACTCGTTTTTTAAAAGTTTGAGACATGTGAACCATGTCTATTGGTGTATACGCATGAAGAAACTCCATGCAGATGGATCGTTTGGACTCACTTGATTTTGAATCACTTGAGATATGCAAATTATACCACATGGGCAAGATTACTAAAAAAGCCTCATTTTTAGTAAGATGGAACAAGATGGCAACTTGTTGGAAGTAACACATTTTGATGTGTGCAGTCCAATAAGTGTTGAGGCATGCAGTGAATATCGTTATGTTCTTACTTCACGGATGATTCGAGTAGATGTTGAGTGTATTTACTTGATGAAACACAAGTCTGAATTATTGAATGGTTCAAGTAATTTCAGAGTGAAGTTGAAGATCATTGTGACAAGAGGATAAAATGTCTATGATATGATCATAGAGATGAGTATCTGAGTTACGAGCTTTGGCACGCAATTAAGACATTGTGAAAATTGTTTCACAATTAATACCGCGTGGAAAACCATAGTGTGATGGTGTTTCCGAACATCATAGTTGCACCCTATTGGATATGGTGTGTACCATGATGTCTCTTATCGAATTACCATTATCGTTCATGGGTTAGGCATTAGAGACAACCGCACTCACTTTAATAGGGCACCACGTAATTCCGTTGAGACGACACTGTTTGAACTATGGTTTGGAGAAACCTAAGTTGTCGTTTCTTGAAAGTTTGGGGCTGCGATGCTTATGTGGAAAAGTTTCATTGTGATAAGCTCGAACCCAAAACAGATAAAATGCATCTTCATAGGACACCCAAAACAGTTGGGTATTCCTCCTAATTCAGATCCGAAAGCAATAGGGATTGTTTCTTGAATCGGGTCCTTTCTCGAGAAAAAGTTTGTCTTGGAAAGTTGAGTGGGAGGATGGTGGAGACTTGATGAGGTTATTGAACCGTCACTTCAACTAGTGTGTAGCGGGGCACAGGAAGTTGTTTCTGTGGCGCCTACACCAATTGAAGTAGAAGCTTATGATGGTGATCATGAAACTTCGGATCAAGTCACTACCGTACCTCGTAGGGTGACAAGGATGCATACTACTTCAGAGTGGTATAGTAATCCTGTCTTGAAGGTCATGTTGCTAGACAACAATGAACCTATGAGCTATGGAGAAGCAATGGTGGGCCCATATTCCGACAAATGGTTAGAAGCCATGAAATCCGAGATAGGATCCATGTATCATAACAAAGCATGGACTTTGGTGGACTTGCCCGATGATCGGCAAGCCATTGAGATAAATGGATATTTAAGAAGAAGACGGACGTGGACGGTAATGTCACCGTCTATGAAGCTCGACTTGTGGCGAAGAGTTTTTCACAAGTTCAAGGAGTTGACTACGATGAGATTTTCTCATCCGTAGCGATGCTTAAGTCCGTCGGAATCATGTTAGCATAAGCTGCATTTATGAAATCTGGCAAATGGATGTCAAAACGAGTTTCCTTACCAGATTTCGTAAGGAAAGGTTGTATGTGATACAATCAGAAAGGTTTTGTCGATCCTAACGATGCTAAAAGGTATGCTAGCTCCAGCGATCCTTCCATGGACTGGAGTAAGCATCTCGGAGTTGGAATATGCACTTTGATAAGATGATCAAAGATTTTAGGTTTATACAAAGTTTATGAGAAACTTGTATTTCCAAAGAAGTGAGTGGGAGCACTATAGAATTTCTGATGAGTATATGTTGTTGACATATTGATGATCAGAAATGATGTAGAATTTCTGGAAAGCATATAGGGTTATTTGAAAGATGTTTTTCAATAGAAAACCTGGATTAAGCTACTTGAACATTGAGCATCGAGATCTACAATGATAGATCAAAATGCTTAATAATACTTTCAAATGACCACGTACCTTGACATGATCTTGGAAGTGTTCAAGATGGATCAGTCAAAGAAGGAGTTCTTGCCTGAGTTGTAAGGTATGAAGTTAAGACTTAAAGCTCGACCACGGGAGAAAAGAGAGAAAGGATGAAGGTCATCCCCTATGCTTTAGACGTAGGCTCTACAGTATGCTATGCTAAGTACCGCACATATGTGTGCCTTGCCACATGTCTGGCAAGAGGGTACAAAGGTGATCAAGGAGTGGATCACCAGATAGCGGTCGAAATTATCCTTAGAGGAATAAGGACTTGTTTCTCGATTATGGAGGTGATAAAGAGTTCGGCGTAAAGGGTTACGACGATGCAAGCTCTAACACCTATCTGAATGACTCTAAGTAGAAAACCGGATACGTATAGTGGAGCAACCATTTGGAATAGCTCCAAGTGGAGCGTGGAAGCAGCATTTACAATATGACCTAGAGATTTGTGAAGTACATACGGATCTGAATGTTGCAGACCCGTTGACTAAAACTTCTCTCACAAGCAAAACATGATCAAACTCTAGAACTCATTGAGTCTTAATCACATGATGATGTGAACTAGTTTAATGACACTAGTAAACTCTTTGGATGTTGGTCACATGGCGATGTGACATGTGAGTGTTAATCACATGGCGATGTGAACTAGATTATTGACTCTAGTGCAAGTGGGAGACTATTGGAAATATGCCCTAGAGGCAATAATAAATTAGTTATTATTATATTTCCTTGTTCATGATAATCATTTATTATCCATGCTATAATTGTATTGATAGGAAACTCAGATACATGTGTGGATACATAGACAACACCATGTCCCTAGTAAGCCTCTAGTTGACTAGCTCGTTGATCAATAGATGGTTACGGTTTCCTGACCATGGACATTGGATGTCATTGATGACGGGATCACATCATTAGGAGAATGATGTGATGGACAAGACCCAATCCTAAGCCTAGCACAGAGATCGTGTAGTTCGTATGCTAAAGATTTTCTAATGTCAAGTATCTTTTCCTTAGACCATGAGATTGTGCAACTCCCGGAAACCATAGGAATGCTTTGGATGTACCAAACGTCACAACGTAACTGGGTGGCTATAAAGGTGCACTACAGATATTTCCGAAAGTGTCTGTTGGGTTGGCACGAATCGAGACTGGGATTTGTCACTCCGTGTGACAAAGAGGTATCTCTAGGCCCACTCGGTAGGACATCATCATAATGTGCACAATGTGATCAAAGAGTTGATAGCGGGATGATGTGTTACGGAACGAGTAAAGAGACTTGCCGGTAATGAGATTGAACAAGGTACCGGTATACCGACGATCGAATCTCGAGCAAGTACAATACCGCTAGACAAAGGGAATTGTATACGGGATTGACTGAGTCCTTGACATCGTGGTTCATTCGATGAGATCATCGTGGAACATGTGGGAACCAACATGGGTATCCAGATCCCGCTGTTGGTTATTGACCGGAGAACGTCTCGGTCATGTCTGCATGGTTCCCGAACCCGTAGGTTCTACACACTTAAGGTTTGATGACGCTAGGGTTATAAAGGAAGTTTGTATGTGGTTACTGAATGTTGTTCGGAGTCCCGGATAATATCCCGGATGTTACGAGGAGTTCCGGAATGGTCCGGAGGTAAAGATTTATATATGGGAAGTCATGTTTTGGTCACCGGAAAAGTTTCGGGTTTTATCGGTAACGTACCGGGACCACCGGGAAGGTCCCAGGGGTCCACCAAGTGGGGCCACCATCCCCGGAGGGCTTCATGGGCCAAGTGTGGGAGGGGACCAGCCCCAGGTGGGCTGGTGCGCTTCCCCACCAAGGCCCAAGGCGCAGGGAAGAGTGGGAGGGGGCAAAACCTAGGGCAGATGGGCCCTAAGGCCCACCCCAGGTGCGCCTCCCCTCTCTCCCCCTCTAGCCGCCACCCAGATGGGATCTGGGGGCTGCCGCCACCCCTAGGGAGGGAACCCTAGAGGGGGCGCAGCCCCCTACCCTTCCCCTATATATAGTTGAGGTCTAGGGGCTGCCCAACAGATGAGTTTCTCTCCCTCCTGGCGCAGCCCTACCTCTCTTCCTCCTCCTCTCCCGCGGTGCTTGGCGAAGCCCTGCAAGATTGCCACGCTCCTCCATCACCACCACGCCATTGTGCTGCTGCTGGATGGAGTCTTCCTCAACCTCTCCCTCTCTCCTTGTTGGATCAAGGCGTGGGAGACGTCACCGGGCTGTACGTGTGTTGAACGCGGAGGTGTCGTCCGTTCGGCACTAGGATCTCCGGTGATTTGGATCACGACGAGTACGACTCCTTCAACCCCGTTCTCTTGAACGCTTCCGCTTAGCGATCTACAAGGGTATGTAGATGCACTCTCCTTCCCCTCGTTGCTGGTTTCTCCATAGATAGATCTTGGTGACACGTAGGAAAATGTTGAATTTCTGCTACGTTCCCCAACAAGGATGTATGGGACAAAGCCAAATAATTGCCATGAATAACATTACTTACACATAACTCCTGGACAAACACCTGGAACTGGCATTTTCCTTCATCTTCAATATAATATTTCCAAGATGGGAAGATACGCACATACGATTTAACAACATCAAATGCGATAGATGCTAAACTATGACTAGCTGGTTGTGCTTCCTCCACAGGAATATGCATACTAACTGGTGGAGTTGGGGTTCGCCGTGGTAGTACTGGCCCTTTGGTCACTGGAGCTGCCTTACTAACTGCTCTTGTTTGGGAGCTCTCTGGTGGAGATGGTGCTGTGTTGACAGGAACTGGGTTACTATCTGCTAGGGTTGGGGTTAGATTGGGTAAAGCTGGTTTGCTGTCCATCGCAGTAGGGGTACAATCTGTGAGAGTTTGGGTTATGTGCGGTAGGGCTGGTTCTTATGTATGTACAACCGGGGTGATGTCTCCACCAAGAGGTAGCACTGTTTTATTTGAAGACCGTGTTTTTAGTCCACTAGATACTGGCATCACCCGCTCCAATTCAAATGGCTGATAAACAGGAAACATAGTTGAATGTACAGACATTGTATGAGAAACATATGCAATAGATAGTGTGGAAAAAAGATGGAATGAAATAGTTGACATGTATATTGTTTAATTAAAACGAATAGCATGACATAATTTCACATATATGATGTCTATCTAAACTGGATAGCATAGCATAACATAATTCAAAGATATGATGAATAAGTAAACAGGATCGCATGACATAATTTACCTACATGTTATCTAAGTAATCAGGATCGCATCATTTAATTCACATATGTGATTTATATGCTAAACAGAGGGCATTTGATATGATGTCTGAACTAAGGACATGGTGTTGAATATTGTGTATATGATGTCTAAACTATGCAATGCAAGACACCATATGCATGATATGAGCAGTATAACCGTGCCAAGTTAGAGCATACACCTCGGTGGGGGAATAGGATTGGTCATCTGTCTCTGAATCCATCTCTGAGGAGCTATCGGGACCCAACAAGAGATCTGCTTCGACAGGTAGCATTGTCTGCTCTGAAGGCCTTGTTTTCACTCCAGATTTTTCCATCTACCACCCAAATGGCTGATTCACAAGAAGAGTAGTTTAATGTACAAACATTATCGACAAATGGAAATGTAATGAAGAAAAGTATGGGCAAGATATCATTCAAATATATGATGCCTGGTTAAACAGGATGGCATTGCACATTTCACATATATTATGGCTGGCCAAAAGACATGAGACTGCATAATACCCATATATGATATAGAAACTAAACATGTCGCATTACAAAACATGTCTAAACTAAGCAGATAACATATATGATGTCAAAAGTAGGCACTGCAAGGCAACATATGCATGATATGACTAACATCATCATGCCAAGGTAGAGCAAACACCTTGGGGGGTAAATAGGAGTGGTCAGTGGCGTCTGAATCCACCTCAGAACAGATATCTTCCTGTGGATTACAATCTGGACAGGGGTGGGGAGGGTTTTCCATTGAACCCACCATGGAGCGATGTCTGCATGACATTGTATTGCCATGCAAAACTCTTCTCTTTTTCTCTACATGTTGAGTATGAGTGTGTACAATATCTGACATGCATATGAAAAAAATATGGTGAGATTATGTAAGGAGAGCATGCAGAAATTTAGAGTGATGGTAACAACCAATATATGGATCCAAAAATAATGATAGCAGGCTGATGATTGCTTTAATTTAATAAAAAGATAGATGATGATTGCTTTACTATTTGTTTCCCACCCAAGATGAACAACATAGGCATACCCTAGGTGAACCAGATATTAAACAGAGATACTATTCATTGCTTCCTTGATATGTGCCCCACAACTAATTTAGAACTCAAGTTTGAACATTAATTTGAACCTGACTTGGAGTCCAAGAGGTGAACAGGACGATAAAGTAGCAGGTAAGCAATGCATAACATAAGCAGAAACAAAATAGTACGACCTCTCTTGTGGACCCATGTACTCCTCAGGTTCATCTGGTGAGTCGATGATGGTGATGCCGTTGCGGTGGGTGCCGGCAGCAGGGAAGGAGATCTGAGGCGGCGAAAGACGGCCAGGAGTCATGATGTCTGGTTTGGTGGATGCTTCTGTCGATGGAGCAGCTCAGGTGAGGTGGACGACGTCGCGGCAGGAGCAGGACAAACCACACAAAGTTCCCTTCAACACCTACCTGTAAATGAAGTAATTCTGTAAGGGATCATTTCGCTTGCATGATTCTAAAAACACGGGAATAGGAAAAACATCGGAATAGGATAGGAATGCACATGGTAAACAGAGCATTTGTAAACACAGGATTTCTGTCAATTTGGGTATTTGGTTTACAGGAATTGGAAGAGCAGAGGAATGCAAAGAAACATGGCCAAAATAAAGTGAAACCATATGAAAGCGTGTACAATTAGAATGTTATTTTGCCACTAATGCACTTGGTCTTGTTTTCATGCATAGGATTTTGAAAAGTAGGTCCAGGTGGACGTTTTGCTTCATTCCTTTCAACAAAATGCATGAATAATTGAATAGTAGAGTGCCATTGGAAAATTCCCTACTGCTATATTTTCCGTTGAACCAAAATAGCCCTAATGGATCGACATGAATGTATAGTAATAAGTGATGCAACAAGTGTACAACCTCTTTGATGTAGCCGTGTCGACCTCAACATCATTGGGTTGGTCGCTGAAGCAGTTGAGGCAGAGGTGGCTATCGGAGGTGTGGAGGAAGATCTGAGGAATCTTTAGACGGCGTCCAGGGCACTACTCTATTGTGATGGATCGTTCTATCGTTGGAGCGGCTCCAATGAGCCGTAAGACGTCAAGGCTGAAGCAGCACAAGACAGACATCGTCAATATCAACTGGGATTCTAATAGCATCTCCAATAGATGATGTAAAATATATGTAAAATTTACATCACCAAAAACCACCTGGCTACAACAGATGAGGTAAAAATTGTTGACTCTGAACTTATCTGTCGAAACTGAAATTTACTGTGGAATCTGAATGTTACTGTCGAAACTGAACGCAATGGTAGCAGAGAGGCACTTGACATGTAGTTTAGGGAGGGCCTGCAGTTCATCTTCAACATGCATCCCCCCTGAGCCGCCAGCCACCACTGGTCGAACCGCCAGCCCCAGCGCCGCCTCGCCGCCCCAAAACAACTCCCCACCGTCGGTCCGCCGCCGCCCCAGCCAGCCCTCTAGGCCCCCTGCCCCACCCTGAACCCTAAGATAGATAGTGGGGTACCTCACTAGCGATCCCCCATCCCTGCTGCGGGTGGTTCTTCCATAACTCCAGCAAGTCCCCCCCTCCCCCCCCCATGAAAATTGACTGACCCAAAAATCGATTCAGTTGACTGAAGTGTAGCTAAATCGGAGCAGAGCAGCAACACGAGCAAGAGGGAGAGCAGCAGCAGCGCGAGCGAGCAAGCGAGAGCCGGAGTAGCAACAGCTGGGCGAGCGAGCGATCGAGCGAGAGCCGGAGCAGCAGCAGCAGCGCGAGCGAGCGAGCAAGAGCCGGAGCAGCAACAGCTGGGCGAGCGAGCAATCGAGCGAGAGCCGGAGCAGCAGCAGCAGCGTGAGCGAGCGAGAGCCGGAGCAGCGGCAGCATATCCGACTGGTATGGACGCTGCCACCAAAGGGGCCTCCCACTAGGGGAGAGCCGGCATGGAGATGTCACCCGCGGCAGCGGCTTCAAGGTAGCCACTCCATCGGGGTGCGGGATGGAGCAACGTCGGCACTAGGAGGTCGAGTTAAGAAGATGTGATGCGTTGAGTATACAACCTCTTTGGTGGCGCCGAGTAGGCCTCGGCTTTTCCCGAGGAGTCGGTGAGGATGTTGCGGTTCTAGTGGAGCAGGTTAAGGCGGCGTTGTGGGGATGGAGCAGCCACGATAGACGAGGCAATCGTTGGAGCAGCTCCTTGGAGGCGGAGGACGGGGCGGCTGAATCAGCGGGACGATGAGATGGACGACGGATCCTCATCCACGGAGGTGGATGATACGTCTCCAACGTATCTATAATTTTTGATGGCTCCATGCTACTTTACATATTGTTTTGGACTATATTGGGCTTTAGTTTCCACTTTCATATTATTTTCGGGACTAACCTATTAACCGGAGGCCCAGCCCAGAATTGATGTTTTTTGCCTATTTCAGTATTTCGAAGAAACAGAATATCAAACGGAGTCCAAACGGAATAAAACCTTCGGGAACGTGATTTCCTCACCGAACGTGATCTAGGAGACTTGGACCCTACTCCAAGAAGTGCCAGAGGTGGTCACGAGGCATGAGGGCCCCCCCTGGGCGCGCCCCCTACCTCGTGGGCCCCCTGTTGCTCCACCGACGTACTCCTTCCTCCTATATATAACTACGTACCCCCGTCAGATCAGATTAGGAGCCAAAAACCTAATTCCACCGTTGCAACCTTCTGTATCGGCGAGATCCCATCTTGGGGCCTATTCTGGAGCTCCGACGGAGAGGGCATCTACCATGGAGGGCTTCTACATCAACACCATAGCCTCTCCGATGAAGTGTGAGTAGTTTACTTCAGACCTTCGGGTCCATAGTTATTAGCTAGATGGCTTCTTCTCTCGTTTTGGATCTCAATACAATGTTCTCCCCCTCTCTTGTGGAGATCTATTCGATGTAATCTTCTTTTTGTGGTGTGTTTGTTGAGACCGATGAATTGTGGGTTTATGATCCAGCTTATCTATGAACAATATTTGATTCTTCTCTGAATTCTTTTATGTATGATTGAGTTATCTTTACCAGTCTCTTCGAATTATCCGTTTGGTTTGGCCAACTAGATTGGTAGTTCTTGCAATGGGAGAAGTGTTTAGCTTTGGGTTCAATCTTGCGGTGTCCTTACCCAGTGACAGAAAGGGTTGCAAGGCACGTATTGTCTTGTTGCCATCGAGGATAACAAGATGGGGTTTTTATCATATTGCATGAATTTATCCCTCTACATCATGTCATCTTGCTTAAGGCGTTACTCTGTTTTTCTTAATACTCTAGATGCATGCTGGATAGCGGTCGATGAGTGGAGTAATAGTAGTAGATGCGGAATCGTTTCGATCTACTTGTCTTGGACATGATGCCTATATACATGATCATACCTAGATAATCTCATAATTATTCGCTTTTCTATCAATTGCTCAACAGTAATTTGTTCACCCACCGTAGAATACTTATGCTCTTGAGAGAAGCCACTAGTGAAACTATGGCCCCCGGGTCTATTCTCATCATATCAATCTCCACTACTTTATTTACTTGCCTTGTTTATACTTTGTTTTTACTTTTTACTTTGCATCTCTATATCAAAAATACCAAAAATATTATTTATCATCTCTATCAGATCTCACCCTCGTAAGTGACCGTGAAGGGATTGACAACCCCTAATCGCGTTGGTTGCGAGTAGCTATCGTTTTTTGTAGGTACGAGGGACTCATGCATGATCCCCTACTGGATTGATACCTTGGTTCTCAAAAACTGAGGGAAATACTTACGCTACTTTACTGCATCATCCTCTCCTCTTCGGGGAAATCCAATGCAGTGCTCAAGAGGTAGCAAGAAGAATTTCTGGCGCCGTTGACGGGGAGTTTGCGCAAAAGTCAACCATACCAAGTACCCATCACAAACCCATCTCCCTCGCATTTACATTATTTGTCTCTCGTCTTCCTCTCCCCCCACTTCACCCTTGCTGTTTTATTCGCCCTCTCTTTCCCAATCTCTTCTCTCTTTTGCTTGCCCTTTCGTTTGCTCGTTTGGTTGGAATAGATGCTTATTTATTGCTAAACAGAGAACTTAAGATCTATGGATCCTCATCCGCTTGCTAATCTTTTTAAGAGATCCAATTATGATGAACCAATTGCTAGTGAGTTTTGTGCACTAGATTATCTTTATGAGGTTTTGCTTGAAATTCGTGAATCTGAAAATTATGATGAAGAAATTTATGAAGAGATTCACGATAACTCCTTGAATAAAAAGCATGATTGCAATGATTTTCCTATAAATTCTCTTGATGTCAATTGTGCTAATAATATGCAAAACCCTAAGCTTGGGGATGCTAGTTTTGCTATGTCTACTACTTGTTTCAATGATCATGATTGGGGTGATTCTTCTTATAACCTTGAAAATTTATTTAAGCCCCATGATGAATATGAGATTGATAATAGTGTTTGCAATAATATTGAAAGTGTGTTTGGAAGAGTGTCAACTTTAGATCCCACATATTTGGAGTATGTTCAATCTTATGATATTTTTGATAAAAGTGGGTTCGGAAAGGCCATGACTTTAGTTAATGTTAATCCCACTATTTTGGAAGAGTGTCAACTTTGCATGCATGTGGATCATGTTGAAAATATTTTACGTGATAGCTATTTTGTTGAATTTGCTTATGATCCTACATGTAATTATTATGAGAGAGGAAAATATGGTTGTAGAAATTTTCATGTTACTAGATTACCTCTCTTCATGTTGAGATTGCTATCATCTCTTTGTTCTTCCTTGCATATGCTAACTTTTGCTTGCCTTGTTAATTTGTTTACTTACAATATGCCTATGCATAGGAAGTATGTTAGACTTAAGTGTGTTTGTCACAGATTTTATGATGCTCTCTTTGTGCTTCAATTCTTGTCTTTCATGTGAGCATCATTGAAATCTCAATGTCTAGCTAAAAAGGCTTTAAAGAAAAGCGCTTGTTGGGAGACAACCCAATATTTTTCCTTGCTGTTATTTAATAAATCTTGCATCTATTTTCTGTTTAGATGTGTTTTTATGTTTTAATTAGTGTTTGTGCCAAGTAGAACCTATGGGATAAGCTATGATGATAGTTGATTTGATTCTGCTGAAAAACACAAACTTTGCACTCACGAGAAAAAAATCAATAAATCACAGGAATGTGCTTTTGCATTGATTCTTTTTGCTGCTGATCAATAAACAAATTTTCCAGTACGTCCTGTTTTTGTAGAATTTTTAGAGTTCCAGAAGTTTGCGTTAGTTACAGATTGCTACAGACTGTTCTGTTTTTGACAGATTCTGTTTTTCGTGTGTTGTTTGCTTATTTCAATGCTTCTATGGCTAATAAATTAGTTTATAAACCATAAGGAAGTTGGAATACAGTAGGTTTAACACCAATATAAATAAAGAATGATTTAATTACAGTACCTTGAAGTAGTCTTTTGTTTTCTTTCACTAACAGAGCTCACGAGATTTCAATTGAGTTTTGTGTTGTGAAGTTTTCAAGTTTTGGGTGAATTCTTTTGATGGATTATGGAACAAAGAGTGGCAAGAGCATAAGCTTGGGGATGCCCATGGCACCACCAAGATAATCCAAGGACACCAAAAAGTCAAAGCTTGGGGATGCCCCAGAAGGCATCCCCTCTTTCGTCTACTTCCATCGGTAATTTACTTGGAGCTATATTTTTATTCACCACATGATATGTGTTTTGCTTGGAGCGTCTTTATTATTTGTGTCTTTTCTTGTTAGTTTGCCACGATCATCCTTTCTGTACACACCTTTTGAGAGAGTCATACATGATTTAGAATTTGCTAGAATACTCATTGTGCTTCACTTATATCTTTTGAGCTTGATAGTTTTGCTCATTGTGCTTCACTTATATCTTTTGAGCTTGATAGTTTTGCTCATTGTGCTTCACTTATATCTTTTGAGCTTGATATTTTTGCTCTAGTGCTTCACTTAGATCTTTTAGAGCACGGTGGTGGATTTGTTTTAAAGAAACTATTGATCTCTCATGCTTCACTTAGATTATTTTGAGAGTCGTTAATAGCATGGTAATTTGCTTAATGTTAATATACTTGCTATTCAAGATATGTGAAACTTTCTTTTGAGTGAATTGAATACTAAGATAAGTTTGATGCTTGATAATTGTTTTGAGATATGGAGGTGATAATATCAAAGCAATGCTAGTTGGGGTGATCATGAATTTAATGAATGCTTGTGTTGAAGTTTGTGATTCCCATAGCATGCACATATGGTGAACCGCTTTGTGATGAAGTTGGAGCACAATTTTATTTATTGATTGTCTTCCTTATGAGTGGAAGTCGGGGACGAGCGATGGTCTTTTCCTACCAATCTATCCCCCTAGGAATATGCATTTAATGCTTTGGTTTTTGATGACTTCTAAATTTTTGCAACAAGTGCATGAGTTCTTTTGATTAATGTTGAGTCCATGGATTATACGCAGTCTCACCCTTTCACCATTGCTAGCCTCTTTAATACGGTGCACTTTTCGCCGGTATCATACACCCACCATATACCTTCCTCAAAACAGCCACCATACCTACCTATCATGGCATTTCCATAGCCATTCCGATATATATTGCCACGCAACTTTCCACCGTTCCGTTCATATGACACACATTACTTTTGTCATATTGCTTTTTGCATGAACATGTAGTTGACATTGTATTTGTGGCAAGGCCACCTTCATAATTTTCATACATGTCGCTCTTGATTCATTGCATATCCCGGTACACCGCTGGAGGCATTCATATAGAGTCATATCTTGTTCTAAGTATCGAGTTGTAATTGTTGAGTTGTAAGAAAAATAAAAAGTGTGATGATCATCATTATTAGAGCATTGTCCCAGTGAGAAAAGGATGATGGAAACTATGATTCCCCCATAAGTCGGGATGAGACTCCGGACTTTATGAAAAATAAAAGAGGCCAAAGAAGCCCAAATAAAAAAAAGAGGCCAAAGAAGCCCACCAAAAAAAGAAAAAAAAAAGAGAAAAAAATATGAGAGAAAAATAGAGAATGGATAATGCTACTATCCTTTTACCACACTTGTGCTTTAAAATAGCACCATGATCTTCATGATAGAGAGTCTCATATGTTATCACTTTCATATACTAGTGGGAATTTTTCATTATAGAACTTGGCTTGTATATTCTAATGATGGGCTTCCTCAAAAGTGCCCTAGGTCTTCGTGAGCGAGCAAGTTGGATGCACACCCACTTAGTTTCTTTTGTTGAGCTTTCATATACTTATAGCTCTAGTGCATCCGTTGCATGGCAATCCCTACTCACTCACATTGATATCTATCAATGGGCATCTCCATAGCCCGTTGATACGCCTAGTTGATGTGAGACTATCTTCTCCTTTTTTGTCTTCTCCTCAACCACCATTCTATTCTACCTCTACTGCTATGTCCATGGCTCACGCTCATGTATTGCGTGAAAGTTGAAAAAGTTTGAGATTTCTAAAGTATGAAACAATTACTTGGCTCGTCATTGGGGTTGTGCATGATTAAATACTTTGTGTGATGAAGATAGAGCATAGCCAGACTATATGATTTTGTAGAGATAACTTTCTTTAACCATGCTATTTTGAGAACACATGATTGCTTTGATTAGTATGCTTGAAGTATTATTACTTTTATGTTAATATGAACTATTGTCTTGAATCTTTCCGATCTGAATATTCATGTCATAATTAAGAAGATTTACATTGAAATTATGCCAAAGTATCACTCCGCATCAAAAATTCTTTTTTTTATCATTTACCTACTTGAGGATGAGCAGGAGTTAAGCTTGGGGATGCTTGATATGTCTCCAACGTATCTATAATTTTTGATTGCTCCATGCTACTTTACCTACTATTTTGGACTGTATTGGGCTTTATTTTCCACTTTCATATTATTTTTGGGACTAACCTATTAACCGGAGGCCCAGCCCAGAATTGCTATTTTTTGCCTATTTCAGTATTTCGAAGAAACAGAATATCAAACAGAGTCCAAACGGAATAAAACCTTTGGGAACGTGATTTCCTCACCGAACAAGGTCCAGGAGACTTGGACCCTACTCTAAGAAGTGCCAGAGGCGGTCACGAGGCAGGAGGGCGCCCCCCCCCCCCCGGGCGTGCCCCCTGCCTCCTGGGCCCCCTGTTGCTCCACTGACGTACTCCTTCCTCCTATATATACCTACGTACCCCCGTCAGATCAGAACAGGAGCCAAAAACTTAATTCCACCGCTGCAATCTTCTATATCCACGAGATCCCATCTTGGGGCCTGTTCCGGAGCTCCACTGGAGAGGGCATCTACCACGGAGGACTTCTACATCAACACCATAGCCCCTCCGATGAAGTGTGAGTAGTTTACTTCAGACCTTCGGGTCCATAGTTATTAGCTAGATGGCTTATTCTCTCTTTTTGGATCTCAATACAATGTTCTCCCCCTCTCTTGTGGAGATCTATTCGATGTAATCTTCTTTTTACGGTGTGTTTGTTGAGACCGATGAATTGTGGGTTTATGATCCATCTTATCTATGAACAATATTTGATTCTTCTCTGAATTCTTTTATGTATGATTGAGTTATCTTTACAAGTCTCTTCGAATTATCCGTTTGGTTTGGCCAACTAGATTGGTAGTTCTTGCAATGGGAGAAGTGTTTAGCTTTGGGTTCAATCTTGCGGTGTCCTTACCTAGTGACAGAAAGGGTTGCAAGGCACGTATTGTCTTGTTGCCATCGAGGATAACAAGATGGGGTTTTTATCATATTGCATGAATTTATCCCTCTACATCATGTCATCTTGCTTAAGGCGTTACTCTGTTTTACTTGATACTCTAGATGCATGCTGGATAGCGGTCAATGAGTGGAGTAATAGTAGTAGATGCAGAATCGTTTTGATCTACTTGTCTTGGACATGATGCCTATATACATGATCATACCTAGATAATATCATAATTATTCGCTTTTCTATCAATTGCTCAACAGCAATTTGTTCACCCACCGTAGAATACTTATGCTCTTGAGAGAAGCCACTAGTGAAACCTATGGCGCCCGGGTCTATTCTCATCATATCAATCTCCACTACTTTATTTACTTGCCTTGATTTTACTTTGTTTTTACCTTTTACTTTGCATCTCTATATCAAAAATACCAAAAATATTATTTATCGTCTCTATCAGATCTCACCCTCGTAAGTGACCGTGAAGGGATTGACAACCCCTAATCGCGTCGGTTGCTAGTAGCTATCGTTTTGTGTAGGTACGAGGGACTCGTGCGTGATCTCCTACTGGATTGATACCTTGGTTCTCAAAAACTGAGGGAAATACTTACACTACTTTACTGCATCATCCTCTCCTCTTCGGGGAAATCCAATGCAGTGCTCAAGAGGTAGCAGTGGACGAGGGATGTTGAGCTGTTGCGGTGGACGGCGATGTCAAGGAAGAAGCTCCGGCTGGGCAGCGGTGAGGTGGCGGACGGAGGAGGGTGGGGTTTCGCGGCTGGAGCGCAGAGGTTATGGCATCCTGGGATTTCAAATGGCAAAAAGGAGGTGATGGGAGGGGGTGAACCATGACTTAGGGACATGCTTGTCCAAAAGTACCCCCCACCGATTTGAGCTAGCGGCCCTTTAGGCTTAGGGTTAGAAGGGGGATTTCGCGTGTCGGGATTTGGCAGCTGGAGGGAGTTTTTGCGCGCGTTGTAATTTCGGGATAGCAAGGCGTGGGTTGTGAAGGCGCCAGTTTTGGGAGAACGATATCTGAATTTTCGGGATATAACAAGGAGTGGGTTGAATTTTACGGTCAAGCCTAACGTATAATATTGTACTTGTACGTACCAAATCAATTCGCACTTCCCTCAACCAAATAGAAAATGAAAAAAATAAAACTATTCACACCACACAAAGAGAGAGTCTTGCCCTGTTTTACTATACAAATGCTATTCAAAGCTACTCCCTCCTTCCATCTAAATAGGGCCTAATGCGTTTTTCGATGGTAACTTTGACCAAATATTAGAGCAATAATATATGACATGCAACTTACACAAACCACACCGTTAATTTCATGTGTGAAAGGAGCTTTCAATGATATAAATTTCACATTGTGCATGTCATGTACTATTAATCTTGTCAATAGTCAAAGGAGGTCTTAAAAAACGCATTACGCCTTATATAGATGGACGGAGGGAGTATCAATCCATGTTATGTCCAATTAAATTTTTTCGCTTGTTGTATAATGCATGTAACCTACTCATACCAACATTTTAGTGCATTCCAAATGTCTATACTACCGCTGCAATTCGAACCTGAATTTGAATTTGTTTCTCTATTTCAATAAGAATCTACAATCATGATTGTTGCCAACTTCAACCATCATTCGTGTATTACCTTAATAACAGACCACATGATTACTATAGAGATAGATATGAACTATGTGTACTACATGAACTCGAATTCTACTTTTTGAATACACTTGATGTTGATTCCAAATAATAGTACATTTGATGTACTAACTATATATTCATAGTATAAACCATGTTCCATACGTACACCGTCTTTATCACACAAAGTATAGTGCCCCGCCCCCTACATTATGACAAGTATTTAGACCTGAGCTGCAAAAGCCACACATTAGCCCAAATTATAATCAATGTTCTACATTATGATATCTTCTACAAGTATCCGTATCCACTTTTTAATAATGAATTATGATCTTTGTTCGTCTTTTACACCTTCACGATCCTCTTCTATTTGTAGCTAGCTAGCTCTAACTTTTGATCGTGCATGCACACGCCCTCCTCCCTCTCACCCACCCTTAGCACCCCCTCAATCATGCATGTTCGTTATTTCTCTTTAGGTCATCCACCCGCGGTGTGTGTAGGCCCCCGGCTCCTTCTTTCCGGCACACACCGGTCGATATACCTCTCTAGCCAAGTGCGCCTACCACAAACACATATATACTTCCCCTCTTCTCTTCTCATCGTCCATGCCCCCCCTATGTCCAATACGGTTCCACGCAGGTGCACACTCCCGCACCTCTTTTCACTGATCTCATACTCGCACACTCCTCCCCCCTTGACATGGTAGTGTTGGAAATATGACCTAGAGGCAATAATAAAAGCATTATTATTATATTTCCTCATTCATGATAATTGTCTTTTATTCATGCTATAACTGTATTGTCCGGAAATCGTAATACACGTGTGAATACATAGACCATAACATGTCCCTAGTGAGCCTCTAGTTGACTAGCTCGTTGGTCAACAGATAGTCATGGTTTCCTAACTATGGACATTAGATGTCATTAACAACGGGATCATATCATTAGGAGAATGATGTGATGGACAAGACCCAATCCTAAGCATAGCACAAGATCGTGTAGTTCGTTTTGCTAGAGCTTTTTCAATGTCAAGTATCTCTTCCTTAGACCATGAGATCGTGTAACTCCCGGCTACCGTAAGAGTGCTTTGGGTGTACCAAACGTCACAACGTAACTGGGTGACAATAAAGGTGCACTACAGGTATCTCTGAAAGTGTCTGTTGGGTTGACACGGATCGAGACTGGGATTTGTCACTCTGTATGACGGAGAGGTATCACTGGGCCCACTTAGTAGTGCATCATCATAATGAGCTCAGAGTGACCAAGTGTTTGGTCACGGGATCATGCATTACGGTACGAGTAAAGTGACTTGCCGGTAACGAGACTAACGAGGTATTGGGATACCGACGATCGAGTCTCGGGCAAGTAACATACCGTTTGACAAAGGGAATTGCATACGGGGTTGATTGAATCCTCGACATCATGGTTCATCTGATGAAATCATCGAGGAGCATGTGGGATCCAACATGAGTATCCAGATCCCGCTGTTGGTTATTGACCGGAGAGCCGTCTCGGTCATGTCTGCATGTCTCCCGAACCCGTAGGGTCTACACACTTAAGGTTCGGCGATGCTAGGGTTATTAGGAAGACTTGTATGTGATTACCGAAAGTTTTTCGGAGTCCTGGATGGGATCCCGGACGTCACGAGGAGTTCCGGAATGGTCCGGAGGTAAAGATTTATATATGGGAAGTTGTCATACGGACAGCGGAAGGTTTTGGGGGCATATCGGTATTGTACCGGGGCCACCGGAAGGGTTCCGGGGATCCACCGGGAGGGGCCACCCCTCCCGGGGGGCCACATGGGCCGCGTGGGGCAGGAGCCAGCCCCTAGAGGGCTGGGCACCCCCCCCTTGGGCCCATGCGCCTAGGGTTGGGGGGGAACCCTAGAGGGGGCGCCCCCCTTGCTTGGGGGGCAAGTCCCCCCTCCCTGGCCGCCGCCCCCCCCTCTAGATCCGATCCCCTATAAATAGAGGGGCCGGCCCCCCTTGCCCCTTCCCCTATAAATAGAGGGGTGAGGGGAGGGCTGATTAACCAAGCCAAGGTGCAGCCCCTCCCCTCCCCAACACCTCTCCTCCTCCGTTGTGTGATTGGCGAAGCCCTGTCGGAGTACTGCCTCTCCACCATCATCACGCCGTCATGCTGCTGCTGGAGCCTTCTTCCTCAACCTCTCCTTCCCCCTTGCTGGATCAAGAAGGAGGAGACGTCGCCCGTACCATATGTGTGTTGAACGCGGAGGTGCTGTCCGTTCAGCACTTGGTCATCGGTGATCTGAATCACGCCGAGTACGACTCCATCATCACCGTTCCCTCGAACGCTTCCGTACGCGATCTACAAGTGGTATGTAGATGCAAACTCACTCCCTTGACTCGTTGCTTAGATGAACTCATAGATGGATCTTGGTGAAACCGTAGGAAAAAATTTAATTTTCTGCAACGTTCCCGAACAGTGGCATCATGAGCTAGGTTTATGCGTAGTTCTCCATTGCACGAGTAGAACACAATTTTGTTGTGGGCGTAGATCTTATCAACTTGCTTGCCGCTACTACTCCTATCTTGCTTCAGCGGTATTGTGGGATGAAGCGGCCTGGACCAACCTTACACGTACACTTACGTGAGACCGGTTCCACCGACTGACATGCACTAGTTGCATAAGGTGGCTGGCGGGTGTCTGTCTCTCCCACTTTAGTTGGAGCGGATTCGATGAAAAGGGTACTTATGAAGGGTAAATAGAAGTTGACAAGATCACGTTGTGGTTATTCGTAGGTAAGAAAACGTTCTTGCTAGAACCCAATTGCAGCCACGTAAAAGATGCAACAACAATTAGAGGACGTCTAACTTGTTTTTGCAGCAATTGTCATGTGATGTGATATGGCCAGAAGTTGTGATGAATGATGAATGATATATTGTGATGTATGAGATCATGTTCTTGTAATAGGAATCACGACTTGCATGTCGATGAGTATGACAACCGGGAGGAGCCATAGGAGTTGTCTTTATTTTTGTATGACCTGCGTGTCATTGAAGAACGCCATGTAAATTACTTTACTTTATTGCTAAACGCGTTAGCCATAGAAGTAGAAGTAGTCGTTGGCGTGACAACTTCATGAAGACACAATGATGGAGATCATGATGATGGAGATCATGGTGTCATGCCGGTGACGAAGATGATCATGGAGCCCCGAAGATGGAGATCGAAGGAGTTGTATGATATTGGCCATATCATGTCACTACTATATAATTGCATGTGATGTTTATTATGTTTTATGCATCTTGTTTACTTAGAACGACGGTAGTAAATAAGATGATCCCTTATAATAATTTCAAGAAAGTGTTCCCCCAAACTGTGCACCGTTGCTAAAGTTCGTCGTTTCGAAGCACCACATGATGATCGGGTGTGATAGATCCTTACGTTCACATACAACGGGTGTAAGACAGATTTACACATGCAGAACACTTAGGGTTAACTTGACGAGCCTAGCATGTACAGACATGGCCTCGGAACACGAGATACCGAAAGGTCGAACATGAGTCGTATAGAAGATACGATCAACATGGAGATGTTCACTGATGATGACTAGTCCGTCTCACGTGATGATCGGACACGGCCTAGTCGACTCGGATCATGTAACACTTAGATGACTAGAGGGATGTCTAATCTGAGTGGGATTTCATTAAAATAATTTGATTAGATGAACTTAATTATCATGAACTTAGTCTAAAACTTTTGCAAAATGTGTCTTGTAGACCAAATGGCCAATGCTCATGTCAACATGAACTTCAACGCGTTCCTAGAGAAAACAAAGCTGAAAGATGATGGCAGCAACTATACGGACTGGGTCCGGAACCTGAGGATCATCCTCATAGCTGCCAGGAAACAATATGTCCTAGAAGGACCGCTAGGTGATGCACCCGTCCCAGAGAACCAAGACATTATGAATGCTTGGCAGACTCGCGCTGATGATTACTCCCTCGTTCAGTGCGGCATGCTTTACAGCTTAGAACCGGGGCTCCAAAAGCGTTTTGAGCAACACGGAGCATATGAGATGTTCGAGGAGCTGAAACTAGTTTTCCAAGCTCATGCCCGGGTCGAGAGATATGAAGTCTCCGACAAGTTCTATAGTTGTAAGATGGAGGAAAATAGTTCTGTCAGTGAGCATATACTCAAAATGTCTGGGTTGCACAACCGCCTGTCCTAGCTGGACATTAACCTCCCGGATGAGGTGGTCATTGACAGAATCCTTCAGTCGCTCCCACCAAGCTACAAGAGCTTTGTGATGAACTACAATATGCAGGGGATGGTAAAGACCATTCCTGAAGTATTTTCAATGCTGAAGTCAGCAGAGGTTGAAATCAAGAAAGAACATCAAGTGTTGATGGTCAATAAGACCACTAAGTTCAAGAAGGGCAAGGGCAAGAAGAACTTCAAGAAGGACGGCAAAGATGTTGCCGCGCCCGGTAAGCCAGTTGCCGGGAAGAAGTCAAAGAATGGACCCAAGCCTGAAATTGAGTGCTTTTATTGCAAGGGGAAGGGTCACTGGAAGCGAAATTGCCCCAAATACTTAGCGGATAAGAAGGCCGGCAACACTAAAGGTATATTTGATATACATGTAATTGATGTGTACCTTACCAGTACTCGTAGTAACTCCTGGGTATTTGATACCAGTGTCGTTGCTCACATTTGTAACTCACAGCAGGAGCTGCGGAATAAGCGGAGACTGGCGAAGGACGAGGTGACGATGTGCGTCGGGAATGGTTCCAAGGTCGATGTGATCGTCGTCGGCACGCTACATCTACATTTACCTACGGGATTAGTTTTAAACCTCAATAATTGTTATTTAGTGCCAAGTTTGAGCATGAACATTGTATCAGGATCTCGTTTAATACGAGATGGCTACTCATTTAAATCCGAGAATAATGGTTGTTCTATTTATATGAGAGATATGTTTTATGGTCATGCCCCTATGGTCAATGGTTTATTCTTAATGAATCTCGAACATAATATTACACATATTCATAGCGTGAATACCAAAAGATGTAAAGTTGATAACGATAGTCCCACATACTTGTGGCACTGCCGCCTTGGTCACATTGGTGTCAAGCGCATGAAGAAGCTCCATGCTGATGGACTTTTAGAGTCTCTCGATTATGAATCATTTGACACATGCGAACCATGCCTCATGGGCAAAATGACCAAGACTCCGTTCTCCGGAACAATGGAGCGAGCAACCAACTTGTTGGAAATCATACATACCGATGTGTGCGGTCCAATGAGCGTTGAGGCTCGCGGAGGATATCATTATGTTCTCACTCTCACTGATGACTTGAGTAGATATGGGTATGTCTACTTGATGAAACACAAGTCTGAGACCTTTGAAAAGTTCAAGGAATTTCAGAATGAAGTAGAGAATCAATGTGACCAAAAGATAAAGTTCTTGCGATCAGATCGTGGAGGAGAATATTTAAGTCATGAATTTGGTACACACTTAAGAAAATCTGGAATCGTTTCACAACTCACGCCGCCTGGAACACCTTCAGCGTAATGGTGTGTCCGAACGTCATAATCGCACTCTATTGGATATGGTGCGATCTATGATGTCTCTTACCGATTTACCGCTATCATTTTGGGGATACGCTCTAGAGACAGCTACATTCACTTTAAATAGGGCACTGTCTAAATCCGTTGAGACGACACTGTATGAATTATGGTTTGGGAAGAAACCTAAGTTGTCGTTTCTAAAAGTTTGGGGATGCGATGCTTATGTCAAGAAACTTCAACCTGAAAAGCTCGAACCCAAGTCGGAAAAATGCGTCTTCATAGGATACCCTAAAGAAACCATTGGGTATACCTTCTACTTAAGATCCGAAGGCAAGATCTTAGTTGCCAAGAACGGATCCTTTCTGGAAAAAGAGTTTCTCTCGAAAGAAGTGGGAGGAAAGTAGAACTCGATGAAGTACTACCTCTTGAACAGGATAGTAGTGCAGCTCAGGAAAATGTTCCTGTGATGCCTACACCAACTGAAGAGGAAAACAATGATGATGATCAAGGTACTTCGGATCAAGTTGCTACTGAACTTCGTAGGTCCACAAGGACACGTTCCGCACCAGAGTGGTACGGCCACCCTGTCCTGGAAATCATGTTGTTGGACAACGGTGAACCTTCGAACTATGAAGAAGCAATGGCGGGCCCAAATTCCAACAAATGGCTAGAAGCCATGAAATCCGAGATAGAATCCATGTATGAAAACAAAGTATGGACTTTGACTGAATTGCCCGATGATCGGCGAGCGATAGAAAACAAATGGATCTTTAAGAAGAAGACGGATGCGGATGGAAATGTCACCATCTATAAAGCTCGACTTGTCGCTAAGGGTTATCGGCAAGTTCAAGGGATTGACTACGATGAGACTTTCTCTCCCGTAGCGAAGCTTAAGTCCGTCCAAATCATGTTAGGAATTGCCGCATACTATGATTATGAGATATGGCAGATGGACGTCAAAACGGCATTCCTTAACGGGCATCTTAAGGAAGAACTGTATATGATGCAGCCGGAGGGTTTTGTCGATCCTAAGAATGCTAACAAAGTATGCAAGCTCCAGCGATCCATTTATGGGCTGGTGCAAGCATCTCGGAGTTGGAACATTCGCTTTGATGAGATGATCAAAGCGTTTGGGTTTACGCAGACTTATGGAGAAGCATGCGTCTACAAGAAAGTGAGTGGGAGATCTGTAGCATTTCTCATATTATATGTAGATGACATACTTTTGATGGGAAATGATATAGAATTCTTGGACAGCATTAAGGCCTACTTGAATAAGTGTTTTTCAATGAAGGACCTCGGAGAAGCTGCTTATATATTAGGCATCAAGATCTATAGGGATAGATCGAGACGCCTCATAGGTCTTTCACAAAGCACATACCTTGATAAGATTTTGAAGAAGTTCAAAATGGATCAGTCCAAGAAAGGGTTCTTGCCTGTACTGCAAGGTGTGAGATTGAGCTCGGCTCAATGCCCGACCACGGCAAAAGATAAAGAAGAGATGAGCGTCATCCCCTATGCCTCAGCCATAGGATCTATTATGTATGCCATGCTGTGTACCAGACCTAATGTAAACCTTGCCGTAAGTTTGGTAGGAAGGTACCAAAGTAATCCCGGCAAGGAACACTGGACAGCGGTCAAGAATATCCTGAAGTACCTGAAAAGGACAAAGGACATGTTTCTCGTTTATGGAGGTGACGAAGAGCTTGTCGTAAAGGGTTACGTCGACGCTAGCTTCGACACAGATCTGGATGACTCTAAGTCACAAACCGGATACGTGTATATGTTGAATGGTGGAGCAGTAAGCTGGTGCAGCTGCAAGCAGAGCGTCGTGGCGGGATCTTACATGTGAAGCGGAGTACATGGCAGCCTCGGAGGCAGCGCATGAAGCAATTTGGGTGAAGGAATTCATCATCGACCTAGGAGTCATACCCAATGCATCGGGGCCGATCAAACTCTTCTGTGATAACACTGGAGCTATTGCCCTTGCCAAGGAGCCCAGGTTTCACAAGAAGACCAGGCACATCAAGCGTCGTTTCAACTCCATCCGTGAAAATGTTCAAGATGGAGACATAGATATTTGCAAAGTACATACGGATCTGAATGTCGCAGATCCGTTGACTAAACCTCTCTCGCGAGCAAAACATGATCAACACCAGAACTCTATGGGTGTTCGATTCATCACAATGTAACTAGATTATTGACTCTAGTGCAAGTGGGAGACTGTTGGAAATATGCCCTAGAGGCAATAATAAAAGCATTATTATTATATTTCCTCGTTCATGATAATTGTCTTTTATTCATGCTATAATTGTATTGTCCGGAAATCGTAATACACGTGTGAATACATAGACCATAACATGTCCCTAGTGAGCCTCTAGTTGACTAGCTCGTTGGTCAACAGATACTCATGGTTTCCTGACTATGGACATTAGATGTCATTGACAATGGGATCACATCATTAGGAGAATGATGTGATGGACAAGACCCAATCCTAAGCATAGCACAAGATCGTGTAGTTCGTTTTGCTAGAGCTTTTTCAATGTCAAGTATCTCTTCCTTAGACCATGAGATCGTGTAACTCCCGGATACCGTAAGAGTGCTTTGGGTGTACCAAACGTCACAACGTAACTGGGTGACAATAAAGGTGCACTACAGGTATCTCCGAAAGTGTCTGTTGGGTTGACACGGATCGAGACTGGGATTTGTCACTCGGTATGACGGAGAGGTATCACTGGGCCCACTCAGTAGTTCATCATCATAATGAGCTCAGAGTGACCAAGTGTTTGGTCACGGGATCATGCATTACGGTACGAGTAAAGTGACTTGCCGGTAACGAGACTAACGAGGTATTGGGATACCGACGATCGAGTCTCGGGCAAGTAACATACCGTTTGACAAAGGGAATTGCATACGGGGTTGATTGAATCCTCGACATCGTGGTTCATCCGATGAAATCATCGAGGAGCATGTGGGAGCCAACATGGGTATCCAGATCCCGCTGTTGGTTATTGACCGCAGAGCCATCTCGGTCATGTCTGCATGTCTCCCGAACCCGTAGGGTCAACACACTTAAGGTTCGGCGACGCTAGGGTTATTAGGAAGACTTGTATGTGATTACCGAAAGTTGTTCGGAGTCCCGGATGGGATCCCGGACGTCACGAGGAGTTCCGGAATGGTCCGGAGGTAAAGATTTATATATGGGAAGTTGTCATACGGACACCGAAAGGTTTCGGGGGCATATCGGTATTGTACCGGGGCCACCGGAAGGGTTCCGGGGGTCCACCGGGAGGGGCCACCCCTCCCGGGGGGCCACATGGGCCGCATGGGGCAGGAGCCAGCCCCTCGAGGGCTGGGCGCCCCCCCCTTGGGCCCATGCGCCTAGGGTTGGGGGGGGCCCTAGAGGGGGCGTCCCCCTTGCTTGGGGGGCAAGTCCCCCCTCCCTGGCCGCCACCCCCCCCCTCTAGATCCCATCTAGAGGGGCTGGCCCCCCTTGCCCTTTCCCCTATAAATAGAGGGGTGAGGGGAGGTCTGATTAACCAAGCCACGGCGCAGCCCCTCCCCTCCCCAACACCTCTCCTCCTCCATTGTGTGCTTGGCGAAGCCCTGTCGGAGTACTGCCTCTCCACCTTCATCACGCCATCGTGCTGCTGCTGGAGCCTTCTTCCTCAACCTCTCCTTCCCCCTTGCTGGATCAAGAAGGAGGAGATGTCGCCCGTACCGTACGTGTGTTGAACGCGGAGGTGCTGTCCGTTCAGCACTTGGTCTTCAGTGATCTGAATCACGCCGAGTACGACTCCATCATCACCGTTCCCTCGAACGCTTCCGTACGCGATCTACAAGTGGTATGTAGATGCAAACTCACTCCCTTGACTCGTTGCTTAGATGAACTCATAGATGGATCTTGGTGAAACCGTAGGAAAATTTTTAATTTTCTGCAACGTTCCCCAACAGGTAGGCCTCTCGCACCACCTCATATCCGCACCCCTCTCCCCCTGACTGTCTGTCCGGACCTTATTTCCTTCTAACACATGTAGGCGTGTATACATACTGATCTCCCTACATATAGCCAGGTCGACTATAATTCGTTTTCCCCATGCACCGGTACACTTACCTCGCTAGTTATGTCTATCCCTTTCTCGGACACACGACGGTTGATCTTCCTATGTAGTTATGTATGCTTACCACAACCATATCGTCTCCCCTCATCATTCTTTCATACCTCCCGACCCGTCTCTCACACGCACGTGCATAGACAGACAGACATCCCCCAACCTCTCTTATTGATATTGCACTCGTACCCTCCGTTTTTCTAGCAGGCCTCTCCCACCATTTGTGAGACGCCACTCCACCACCAACCCTCCGACGCTCTACCTTTGTCTTTCTCCCAACCTTATTCCTCTGCTACACATATCCATGGATGCCAATTGATCTCCCTCAATACATAGCTAGGTCTCTCTCCTTCCCCACACATATACTAGTCGATCGGTCTCTGCCCTCTCCCCTCTCCCCCGCCCACACACACTGATAGTCGAACGTTGTAGGAAGGTATCCATGCCACGGAGAAAAACTGCACCTCTGCCCTCTCAAATTCTAGTAGGCCACCCGCCCTATATCTTTGACGTGGGCAAACATAAATTCGATGGCACTCTTTATCGATCGCGCAGCCACACACTTCATACATGTTTTCAATTCTATCAATATCTCACGTCCATGACTCTGTTTCACACACATTGCATATGTTACATTTTTCTGTTTGAGTCAACACATTACCTCTGTTTCGCACAAACCATCTCTCTCATACCCACCCAAATATGTACCTGCACCTAAAGAAGAGGTGCACACAGGACACACGTACTCACGTCTCGTTCCTGGTCACACCCGCGCGGGTACACGGTGGAGTTCGTTTCTGTACGAAAAGGCAGCCCACGTGATAATTTGACGTGTGTAGCGGTTTTTACTCGAAGGAGGGTCGGGTACCATGCCTAGACGGAACAAAGTTCGACTTGATGCATTAGTATTAAATAAAGTTATATATTCCTCAATGTCACATATAGAATATAAAACGATTGTTGTGGGGAAAATGGAAAAATGGGTTTGTCTCTCATCACACCATCTCACACAAGGCGGTGGTGGCCTCTCTCTCAGCGTTGGTCAGTGATCCGGGCACATCCCGACCGTCGACGAAAAGGGAGGATGTGCATCGTCTCTCCATTCGACGGCGTTGAGGCAGCACTTCCCGATCTGTGGTACCCGCTGTTCTCTCTGACCAAGCTCCGGCGCGGTAGGGCCTTCACCACTTGCTCGTTGCTGCAGTATGGGCAGATCCCAGCCGCCGGCGCCCTCCTAGTAACATCCCGACGACCCTCAGGTATTGCTTCCTCCGGCCTTGCGCCACTGCCCATCTTCCCATGTTGCTACATACTTTCCATATTCTTTAGTTATTTGCTTAAATCGTATCTCGGCCGGCGTACTTTCCATCTTGCAATCTTGTCCTCAAACCATTTTTGATAAACCACCATGTGATATCTTTCCCTTATTACATGGAATATGCTTCTTTTTTGTCGGTGTATGTGTCTTCAACTCGTGTTATTAGGCAGTAATTGTTTCCTTTCTACCTCCTTTTGCAAACAGGGCTATCCATTTTCACCTCGTTGCTATTGCGACCTTTTGGTGAACTGCACAAATCACTTTTTTCTTAAGAGTGTTTTGTGCAGTTCCGCCAAAATGTCACACGGGCAACGTTTTTACATTTCCATGGGACTCCAGAAAGGGAGATTGGTTTTGCTATCCTCCTCATCCAACTTCGTGCCTAATCTTCTCCAACAAGAAGTTAGTCCTAAAGAGAGATCGTAGAGGTGATCGGCTTCTATTTGTGTGTGTTATGTTTCATCATCGAGTTCCACTATTATTGTAATCACACTGACTATATACCTTTGCAAACAGGGATGGTTCGCTCGATTTTAGTGGAGCTGCACAAAATGATTGGATTGCGGTGTCCTCCATACACCTCTTTTTTGGCTACAGAGCTGGGTGAAACTAGCTGCCAAGCAATGAACATTGTGCCAAGAAAATGGAGCCATGCCTACGAACATCATCGATCAATTATATATTTTTCTTTTTTTGTACACCTTCTCACAACTTTGTCTCCAGTTGTGATGTGAATATTGGCGCTGATCTGCGAACCATTGAGATGCATTAGCAGCCATGGTAGTTTCATTTGTATTTGATGGAATGTTGTAATGAGATAATCTTGAGGCAAGACACATGAATCCTAAGTTGAAACCTTTTTTTCCTGCGGGAACCAAAGTTGAAACCTTCATAGCATCACAGCACAATTTCATTAAAATTATGCGTACATATAAACAAATCCTGAAGGAATGATAGCAATGCCAGAAACAATTCAACCTCGTTTCGCCGACATGTTGGACATCCTTCATCCGGCTCCACCTGCCATGCAGCAATATCGAGTGCACAACACAACCACAGGGAAAGATTCACCCCAGTCGTTGCACCGCAGTAGTAATGACTAGTGAGCAGTCAAATCATAGAGCCCCACCTTCGCCACAGTAAGTTGCTCGGATGAAGCAACCATCATTTCTCTGTTCTTTGAATCCGCTGGTACTCCCATATTCCCACAGTATAATAAGTTGCTCGGGCGAATCAACCATCACTTCACCTTTCCCACAGTAAGTACTAGTACCTCCTTTTTTTTACTCTAGAAATAACCACACACGAATATTGGACGGTAGCAGCACAACAACTGAATCAAAAATTCTATAGTATGAGAATAACTTTGAACATAAGCCATTGATTCACTCTATCCAATGGTCATAGTTGGAAAATCCAAACAAAACCAAGCATTGGATCAACTCTTTTAGCACTCAGATTGTTGCCGCCTGCTCAACTGCCTGCCCACCAAGGCCCTAGCCCACCTATATATCCGCTCATGTGTGATGACCACAGGAGCTATCCATTTAGATTGTATGTTAAAAAAATAAAGGTCAATAACTAATGCGGCACCTCGGGCCAACGCGGCCAGATCGCATTTTGCACGAGAAATTACACACCATATTTAGTTGACATGTGGTCCCGTTCCAACATGTCAGTGAGACAACGACGAGTCCTTCTCTACTAGTATTTTCGAACGGACATGTAGGCCGGGGCGCCTCTTCGTGTACCGTGGCAAACTAGCAACCATCCACCGACTCTTCGCCTTTCCCTCTCGATTTTAAACTGCTGTCGCACGCTCTTCCTCCCTCCTCCATTTGCCTTCACCTTTCCTTCTGCCATTGTTTGATCGCCTTCTCCATGGAGGGAATAGGCCGTAAACGACCCCGTTATTCTTGCCCTGATCTGAAAGATGATGTCGTGGAGGAACTCATTGATCGGTGCGACATCATTACCTCGGCTAGCATGGCAGGTTCGTTCAAGACCATTCTCGACTCAACTAATAACATCATTACAAGGAACCCAAGGGCCCAGGAGCGTTTTGATCTCCCCTATCTTCTTCGCCGTGACCCTACTGACTGGCGCGGGGATGACGGAGGCCTTGCCTTGTGCAAGTTGATGCCGCTTGATAATGATACATGTGATGTTAAGATGCCATCGCTTGAGGGCAAGGCTTGGGCAGGCGCAAATGGAGTTTGGGTTGTTTATATTGGGTACAACTGCGAGTGGGAACTTGTGAATGTGTACACTCATCACCGGGTTCCACTTCCAAAAATCTCAGTAGACTACCCAGAGGTTGAGCACACCGGTATTCTACGCACGTTCAAATACGATCGTGGTGACTGTCTTCTACGGAAGATAGCAATTTGTCGAGTTCCCAACTGCTCTTGGAATTACAAGAACTATGAAGTTGTTCCTATCTTCGACAAGCTTGTTGCCGTCCTTCGTGGTTCGACTCGATGGATATTGCTCAAAAGTCAGTTTCTATACACGGATGTGTACTGTGATGCAATTCAATACGAGGGTCTTGTGTTTTCTTCCACCACTCATGGCACTGTTTCTGCATGGGATCCTCGTAGTTTTGGTATGTTTGTCTTCCACCGTAAATATAATTGTTTCATCCATATGCATGCGGGTTAGCAAGTTTCCCTTTACTAATTCAACCTTCTTCTTATGTTTCCAATTCCTATGAACATTCCACCACCTATACTTGAAAAAAATTATAACCAAGGGGGAGATGACGATGGTGATGATCATGAGCATGAGGACGAGTAGGGCCCATATACTCAGTGGTGCCTGGCAACTTATTCCGATGGATCACCCCTTCTTGTCTGTATACAGCCCACTGCTGATGTTGCAACTAAGGAAGCAGGTGTTGTCTCCCATGGCCGCACTCTCCGGACCTATTCCAACACATGTTGCATGGTATTCGGGATGGATACTAGTGTGCTAGCGCCAGCACCTTCTCCCTGGTACAGTATTGATAGTCTTGGAGAAAACTCGCTCTTCCTTGGACAAAACTATACAATGATGGTGAAAGGCGATCCAACTGCTGTTGACACAACGTTACTAGTACCATTTATGAGAAGCAACTGTATCTATACCTCAAACATTTTGGTGGTTCCCTACCCTGGTATTGATATAGTAGGCCGCTTTAGCCAGGATGATCAGTCCTGTGTTGGTCTCGAGATTGACAATAGATGGCCCTTCCCAGAGAATCACTTGTGGTTCAGAGCAAGCGTTTCCAACACCGAGGATTGATTGAGTTGAAGTTCATTTCATTGCTTGTTATTTGTTGTGTGATGAAAACTTTAGTATTTATAATGTATCCTCGTTGTCGTTGTGGGTTGATGACCTGTTGTATGTAATAAAATGATATGCATGTGATAAACTTACTAAATTTATGAATGGCTTTCGAGTCGCTTCTCTAAGTGAGTGCTGCGACGAGGCAAAAAAATATTTTTCAAATACATAATTGTAGGTGCATTGCAACAGGTTATCGGATGAGGCCAATCAACAATAGTAGTACACTATTTGTACTAGCTTCACATGCTTCGCGCATCGGGCGGGTATTTTTACTATAGCTGTGAATCCCATCATCCTAGGTCCTCGGATGAGTCCAGTAGAAATTGCATTCTGATATTTGGGTTCAAACTTTCAGAATTGTTGCACTATCTCTATGTCTACGTATACGTAATACAAGAAGTTTTAAACTTGAGACCAGCCACCCACCCTAAAAAAGAACACTTTTTAACCTAGCACAGACTCCAGGAAATTTGGCCACATTGTGAGGTGGGCCATATGTTAATGTGTTCGTTGTGCGTAACCAGCACCTTGAATCCTCGATACTACTACTATAAGTAGTAGGAGTGGTAGGGTGGCATGGGCCAGAACAAGCATTCACGTCTAGGAGTACGGCACACGCCACCAGCACGACTTCCATCTAACACCATATTTCTTGCAGTCCATGCTACAGCAATCTCTTCAACCTCATCATTTCTCTACTCAGCCATCGCGCGGCGGGCGAGGTGGGGGTTTGCCGATAGTCGGTTTCTTCAACTGCGGTCCCACTTGTAAGGCCAACTCCAACGCACGACCCCAAATGAACCTCCATTTTGCCCGGATTTTGTCCGTTTGGGTAGGGCAATGGGGTCGTATCCAGGCCATTTCTTGGATGCGGTGGCCGTGCTCTTCTTCCCAATACCAAAATTTGCATCCATTCTACACAATAAAAATTTTAAGTTAGCACAACTAGTCTAATCCGAGAGCACAACCAAGATTTGGTCGGGTTCTTCCTCCTTTTGCCGACACGTGGGACATCCAGCATCCAGGTCGTGTCATGCAAGAAAATAGAGTGGTAGTTGAAGCCACGTGATGTGCATCTTGGGTTAAACTGTAAGTAGAATCTTACTACTCTTGAGTAACTCCAAAAGCGGCCACTGAAGATCTTTATTGGATTTGTTTTTCATCACCAGCATGTTGAGGTGAAAGATGTGCAGGTTCAGTGGGTCCTCTTGCGTTTTCACTGACATGTGGGACTGCATACGAGCAAACAGACGATGGGCTCCGCGCGTCTGCTCGCTGGCTGAGATGGGAGATAGAGGAGGGATGAGCATGGACTCCAGGAAATTTGTTCTCTGTAACCAGCACCTCGATACTCGCATGTGGTTGTTTCTAGAATAAAAAAAGGAGGTACCCCTACTTATGTTACTCCCACTACGCCTAGCCTAAGGTTAGTAGGTGACCTTGCTCTTGGCTCTTCGTCTCTTCCGGAAGTCGATGGTTCTACAGTAGTACTTCCGGCAATCTCACACCAAATGAACTGCTGCACGTCCACCGCTTGAAGCAAAAGTTTCTCCTCGTGCTGCGAGCCACTACGCACGTGTTTGCGAGGGAGAAGGCATAATCAAGCTTCCCGTCATTCTGCAAGTTGATGGGACACATCAAAGTTATTTAGTATGTACTCTCTCCAACAAAAGGGTTGACCATGTCATGGCTACCATCATGTGCTCCGTCGTTGAGTACGTGCACTATTCACGTGCCATCGAGGAGAAAAAATATTGTGTAGTAGGTTCCATTGAAGTGCATGACTCACTTACGCATTGCTTATCTAATTATCTCCATTTTCTTGCATGACACGTGCACCTTGATGCTAGATGTCTCGCGTGTTGGCAAAAGGATGAACAAAGCTCTCGTAAAAGAAAAGAGTTGAAGAACATAGATTCCCGATGACCGAGAAGGAGCAAGGAACCTCGCGGTGGAGCGTCTGCAATGAACCTTGTACGGTTTCCCCTGTTTTTTGCCGCCTACCCACCTATAAACAAATAAAAGAACATGAACTCTTTGCTAACCACTAGAAACGATACATCAAGATGCTAAGTTGAAGATGTTTTATAGTTTATATTGATAACCACGCAACACGCCACGCATGTACAGGACGCATGCAGCCACGCATGTACACACACCAACGCACTAACTCCATCCGATCCAACTCATGCACATACGCGCACAGCATGGAGCACACAACGGACGTAGGAGTACATAACACGTGCATGCACACACACTCCACCGCAAAATGCATGTGAATAACACATGCATGTGCACACACTCAGCTGCATGGAGGTGTGGCCATCTGCGGTGACGTCCGGTTCATCATGCTATGGCAAAGCTCGCACACAACGGCGCCTACGCATCTCTTGCAGCACCTCTTTGCCGTCATTGCTCAACGACTAGTCAGAGACGAAGACGATCGCAGCCTCGGCCTTAGAGCTAGCACCAATGGAAAAACACGCACACTGCACGCACACGAGCATGTATGGAGTGCCCACGTGGTGCGTCCCCAGTCGCCTTTACTCCTTCTTGGCCCAACATCTCTATAAACCGGAAAGGAGGGAGTAGTAACATAGACTAGTGTCATATGCAGAGTATGGGAGCACATGATATTTCCCCGTCTGGACCGATCCCAAGTTGGATTCTCACCTTCTTGGCCAAACAAAAACCCCTCCCCCCTCCCGCGCGCGCTTCCTGCCCGGCGCCAGCTAAGCCCGCCGCTCCACATTGATGGCAAGTCAGGGCGACGCGACCTCTCACTGCTTCCGCCGTTGAAGTGGCGTGCCGATTGAGGGCACCGCCTGCTACACGCCCGGCATTTCAGACTACATAGTGGAGAGTAACTTTAGAGCAAGTACTACTCCCTTCGTCTAGGTGTGCAAGTCATCTTATGAAACCCAAATAATCCCCACACACTTAGGCACGGTGCATAAGTTCTATCTCGTTCCTTGTTTCTTGACATAGCAACCAATAAGAAATGTGTGGTGTGCATGCGTTTAATGACTTGAGAAAGAAACCACGACATGCAGTGGTTAGTTCATTGCATTGAGTGCTATTAATTAGCAAAAAAAGATTTAAGTTCTCTCTTTTTTCCTCCTCCTTGGTCACGGTGCACAATCTAAGATGACTTATTCACCTAGACGGAGGGAGTACAATTAGATGACATAAGCGGGCTATAAGGATTTAAATATAGTATTTGTGCTTAATTGAAGGAGAGAGAAGAGGAGAGAGAAGAGAAGCGGATTGTAAACTTGTAGCCGGTTGTAGCAGGAGCCCCAACATACTTTGTGAGACAAAAGGTGGGGCCACTATTAATGATATAGTATTTATATGGCTGCATCTACCTGCTGTCATCTAACCTCATGGTGCTCCAGGTATTCCTACATTCGTAACTAGGTACAATGACAACCGCAAGATGAAATTAGCTTATTCATACTTTGACTTGCTGAATGCAGTGCGAAACGATCCTGTCATGTGTGGAGGAGCAAACAAGCAGTGCAGCCAAAGGTGAAAATCAACCAAGGACTTATGAAATTATATATAATCTTCCTCAGGCAGATCAGTATCCCCTTCGTCCAGATGATCGTGTTTTGTCATGCCGAGCTATTGATATGTGCTACTGTTTTGCAACACCGTTTAAGTATCGCTACTGTTTTCCTATCTTTTCAGATTCAGGACAATGAAGATGATTTCAGGGGAACTGCACAATATGGACTCATGTTGAGTCATCTCTATTGCCTCATGTGTTTGCTGCAAATGTGTCAGCATCAATTGCAACGCAAAAGAAGAGAGCGGTTCTCGGGAAAAAGCGAGTAGTTAGTGCAACGGGCCTTATAAACACGAAGAGCTCGCTCTCCCGCTTCCATCTCCCCCCAATTCCCCCCGCTCCCCAATCTTCCTCACTCGTCGAGAAAACCCCCGCTTACCTTCTTCCTCACTCGTACAGAAAACGCCTGCTCCTCTTCTTCCACTCCAATAGAAATCCCCAGCCCTCCTTCTTCCCCACTCACACTGCCACTAGGCTCGTCTTTGGCTACTCTGCTCAAACCTGTGAGCTCGGCGTGATGCCCACAAGGAAAATGGAGTCGGCT
>NC_057801.1:89668763-89700931 GCF_018294505.1 Triticum aestivum | reverse complement strand
CCCCCCCTACCCAGATCTGAGGAACCGGTAGAATCTCCAGTGGACCGCATCAGCGATCTCCCGGACGTCATCCTTGAGGAGATAATCTCGCTTCTCCCCACCAAGGATTGTTGTCGCACACAAGTCCTCTCAACTCGGTGGTGCCCTCTATGGCGCACCGCACCCCTCAATCTCGAATGTCGTCAGATATATGTCCTTCCTGAATTTGATCTCCTTAGAGCCATCGTCTCTTCTCACCAGCAGGGCCATGTTCAATGCCTCTGCATCCCGATAGGCTACCTGTTGTCCATACCCGGCACGGTAGACGCTTGGCTGACATCCCCTGAATTCGGAAAACTCCAACAGTTTGAGTTGTACCATTACCACAAAAGTTTCATACCACGAACACACCAAGAATTCGTGCCCACACCATGGTTGCCCATCTCGCGGTTTTACTCCTCTCTCAGACTGTCACCTTCGCCCAGTGCCATCTACCAGACGATCTGGTACAAATGCTTCGACTCCCACTGCTTAAAAAACTTCCGCTTGTGGTGGTTTATTTGTTGGGGGCCTCACTGCACAACATCATCCACTCCAGTTGCCCTACCCTAGAGCGCTTGCTGATTGTTTTGGGAATAGAAATCCGTATCAGTTGTCTCCAAATAAAGTTGCCTCACCTTAAAAACATTGAAATTTGTTTTGAAGGACAGCAGCTCATCATCGAAGATGCCCCTTCACTTCAAATGTTGCTCCTTGATAATTGTTATAGACCTTCACAGATAGCTGTCGTCTCTGGGCCCAAACTGGAGACCTTGGGTGTAATTCGTGACCCGTTTAATGATCACAAGGAGTTGGTGTTTGGCTCCTCACTTTTTCAGGTACCGTATATTATCATATACACATTTGTAATCATAAGTTGCATTTTTCATTTGTGCGCATAAGTTTTATATCATCTTCCAGTACACTTCGGGTACTAATATTATGTTATATGCTCAATGAAGAGTTCGTCCATTGATAGCCTATCAATGTTGCTGGATTCTGTCAAGATCATATATAACAGAATGTTTAGTTTTGATTTGAACACAATTATTGGCTTGCTGCAATGCTTTCGATCTCTGGAGAATTTATATAGAGAGATGATGATTTCATGCACATTGAAAGCCCGTATATATTGTACTAGAATTAACTATTAAGTTGTCGTTCTTTCGACATACTCTTTTTTTAGACCTTAACTGTTTTCAATCTTCATGTCTACTTAGGCAGAACCATATGGAGCAAAACATATAACCAATCGGTGGCGTAATAAGCACCAGGATTTTCTCAGTTCTCATGACATTCGTTTGAGGACAATAACGATGGAAGGATATGCATCCAACCAGGCAAACAAAAGCTTTTTCACATTCTTCCTGTTGAATGCGAGGTTACTATTGTCCATGAGGCTTAATTTTTACCGCAAGAGGTTTCTCACAGACGGACATGTTGAACAACAAAAGAAGAAGTTTCAGGTGGACAAATGGGCTTCTAAACATGCTCGGATTCTATTTACAACAAGTTGTAGTCATCCTGAAATAAATTTTTTTGCAGAGGATGTTGATTTTATGAACAAACCGATCCATTTGTTTGTGACTGCAAAAAAGAGTGGTTGGGTTAGATGTTACTGCCATGTTCAATCTGGGTTTCGTCTAAAATTTTGATGAACAATTAATCCTTGGGCTTTTTGTACCATTTGTATGCTTCAGTTGCATCTTGTTGCCCTCGTACTCCCCTCCACCTGCCACTACACTGCCGCATCTTCCACGGCTACTATTTGTTCCTGTCCGAGGCCTCGCCGTCGTTCTCCGCCTTGGTTTGCTCCCTTTGCCCGCTGCTGTCTGGCGTTTTCAACATGGTCAACAACCAAGAGGAATCAGGAAATGACTGTACGTGGAGAGGCGGAAGGTAGGGACCCACCAGGGTCATTGCATTTCGCAAGCAGGTGCCTCGTTATTACAAGCCAAAAAAATACTTCCTCCTAATTGTTTGAGAACTAGGTCCCATGCCATTATCAATGTAGTTAATAAACGAGAAAATTACATAACGAGCGGATAACACCAGGGACCCAGCAGCTCGCCCAGTTGTTTTTTAGTTTCAGAGAGGGAGCTCAACTGCGCGCTGTGCGGGGGCTGTGGCCCGTCTAGCCCACGCTTACGCTTTTATTAAGCACATGACGAGCCTAGTTGATATATTTTTTCTTCCTGAAAATGGCTAGCCTAGTTCTTTTTTTTGGAGAATACCAAAACCGAGGCCTACTTGCTTTTCTCAGCCCTGCTGGGCTGCAAATCTTTCAAGACGAGGAGGGATGCAAGTAGTAAGAAATGGGCTTCCCCAGAAAATGAGCTATAAGTTGTAAGAAATGGGTTGTAAATTTTTAAACCAAAGCCGACCGGCAACCGCATTAAAATATCATATATTTTTTCAGGATTTCTCTACTCTCTACTCTTATAAAAACCAAAGCCAACTGGCAATTACATTAAAATATCATCTTTTCTCCCACAAGATAAACTACTCATACAAATGCATCTTCATGTTCCTTGCAACGAACGGGCATCTTGCTAGTTAAGATTCTAAATTCCATTCATTTTTTTGCGGAGAATTGTTTTTTGAATTTTATTTTGATATAATTTTTTGAAAAATATTTTTAACATGACTCGAAATTTCATGATTAAAAGAGTTCGGACCCCACTGAAATATGCAAAACTTTGTTGAATTTTTTTAGCAGTGCACAGAATATATGGTCTGTAATGCTAATAAAAAGAATATGGGCTTAAAATATCCTTAATAATTAGCAAATGGGCTGTAAATTATAGAAAATAATGGCTAATGGGCTGTATGCTATTTCCCACAGATTTGGAGGCTGACTTCTGGGCCTACTAGGTTGACGATGATGCTATCCTAAAAAAAATTGACACGTATGCAAGGCTTTGTCAACTTAGTCAACACACAGTAGTGACTATTGGATGTCCATCCAACGGCCGTCATGCTACTTCAATCTATGATCTTCTTGCTCCAACCACCCAAACCAGCGCCGGCAGGATAATGTCTACTACACAACCTTCTTCTTTTAGACGTTGTTGGGCCTCCAAGTGCAGAGGTTTGTAGGACAGGAGCAAATTTCCCTCAAGTGGATGACCTAAGGTTTATCAATCCATGGGAGGCGTAGGATGAAGACGGTCTCTCTCAAACAACCCTGCAACCAAATAAAAAAGAGTCTCTTGTGTCCCCAACACACCCAATACAATGGTAAATTGTATAGGTGCACTAGTTCGGCGAAGAGATGGTGATACAAGTGCAATATGGATAGTAGATATGGGTATTTGTAATCGGAAAATATAAAAACAGCAAGGTAGCAAGTGATAAAAGTGAGCGCAAATGGTATTGCAATGGTAGGAAACAAGGCCTAAGGTTCATACTTTCGCTAGTGCAAGTTCTCTCAACAATAATAACATAACTGGATCATATAACTATCCCTCAAAATGCTACAGAGAGTCACTCCAAAGCCACTAATAGCGGAGAACAAACGAAGAGATTATGGTAGGGTACGAAACCACCTCAAAGTTATCCTTCTTGATCTATCTATTCAAGAGTCAGTAGTAAAATAACATGAAGCTATTCTTTCCGTTCGATCTATCATAGAGTTCATACTAGAATAACACCTTAAGACACAAATCAACCAAAAACCCTAATGTCACCTAGATACTCCATTGTCACCTCAAGTATCCGTGGGCATGATTATACGATATGCATCACACAATCTCAGATTTATCTATTCAACCAACACAAAGTACTTCAAAGAGTGCCCGAAGTTACTACCGGAGAGTCAAGATGAAAACGTGTGCCAACCCATATGCATAAGTTCATTGAACCCGCAAGTTGATCACCAAAACATACATCAAGTAGATCACGTGAATATCCCATTGTCACCATAGATAAGCACGGCAAGACATACATCAAGTGTTCTCAAATCCTTAAAGACTCAATCCGATAAGATAACTTCAAAGGGAAAACTCAATCCATTACAAGTGAGTAGGGGGAGAAACATCATAAGATCCAACTATAATAGCAAAGCTCGCGATACATCAATATCATAACACCCCAAGAACACAAGAGAGAGAGAGAGAGATCAAACACATAGCTACTGGTACATACCCTCAGCCCCGAGGGTGAACTACTCCCTCCTTGTCATGGAGATCGCCGGGATGATGAAGATGGCTACCGGTGAGGGATCCCCCCTCCGGCAGGGTGCCGGAACAGGGTCGCGGTTGGTTTTTGGTGGCTACAGAGGCTTGCAGCGGCGGAACTCCCGATCTATTCTGCTCCTCGGAGGTGTCAGTATTTATAGGATTTTTTGGCATAGGTTTCACGTTAGGGGGGTCTTCGGGCTGTCCACAAGGCAGGGGGGCGCGCCCTAGGGGGGTGGGCATGGCCCCCAACCTCGTGGGCAGCCCGAGAGTCTTCTGGCCCAACTCTTGCACACCTGGGGCTTCTTTTGGTCCATAAAAATTCGTCAAAAATTGGCACATCAATTGGACTCCGTTTGGTATTCCTTTTCTGTAGAACTCAAAAACAAGGAAAAAACAGAAACTGGCACTAGGCTCTAGGTTAATAGGTTAGTCCCAAAATCATATAAAATAGCATATAAATGCATATAAAACATCCTAGATGGATAATATAATAACATGAATACTTCATAAATTATAGATACGTTGGAAACGTATCAGCATCCCCAAGCTTAATTCCTGCTCGTCCTCGAGTAGGTAAATGATAAAAGAAAGAATTTATGACGTGTGAATGCTAGCAGGTGCACAAGTTTGATCAATTATAATTTCAGTCACCTTTTCTAGCATCATTATAACAGTAGCTCATCTCATAAAACTTTTCATGATCTAGTAACAAGATATTCACACGTTAAAGCATAGACCATAAACTTCATTCTCAGTCATCAAACAATTGTAATTCATCTTATTTTCAGGAAGGGTCTATGTCAGAGCTTTGATTTAGCAAACTCCACATACTCAACTATCATATAGTCTTCCATGATTGCTACCACTCAAAGCATATTTTTAGAACAAATAGCATCCATCCAACACAGAGAAAGATAGGGGCTTAATGTTTTGCCTCCAAACTTACTTATCATATAGATAATTGTCAACAATAATAATTCATGATCAAATATATTTGAATGGCCATATATGCTTAGATCTTTCCCCATCACATGATGCTTGCCAACTAAAGAGTAGGTTGGAATGATAAGGAATACTACTGACTCTTGCATAAAAGTAAAAGATAGGCCCTTCGCAGAGGGAAGCAGGGATTTGTAGAGGTGCCATAGCTTGATTTCGAAATAGAGATAAATAATTTTGAGAGGTATGCTTTCATTGTCAACATAACAACCAAGGGTTCCCAATATCTTCCAAACTACATACATTATAGGCGGTTCCCAAACAGAATGGTAAAGTTTTTACTCCCCCTCCACCAACAATCATCAATCCATGGCTTGCCCGAAACAACGGGTGACTCCAACTAACATCAATCCTGGGGGAGTTTTTGTTTGCAATTATTTTTATTTGATTTTGATCTTTTTGATCATGGGACTGGGCATCCCAGTTACCATCCATTTTTCTCGTGAATGATGAGCAGAGTCCACTCATCCTGAGAATAACCCACCTAGCATGGAAGATATTGACAGCCCCTAGTTGCTACATGAGTGATTCGGGCATACAAAACAGATTATTATTTGAAGGTTTAGAGTTTGGCACATGCAAATTTACTTGGAACGGCAGGTAAATACCGCATATAGGTAGATATGGTGTACGCTCATGGAAGAAACTTGCTTCAAGGAATTTGGATGCACAAGCAGTATTCCTGCTTAGTACAGATATTTAGGCTAGCAAAGGATTCTAAATAGCAAGCACCACATGTTGGAGGATCTATGACAATATAACTTTTATACAAATATACCCAAGCATAACTCATTATGTTGTCTTCCTTGTCCAATTTCAACTAATTTGCTCAGGTTTGAAAATAATTAATGGGGCTCACAATCATAGAAGATGTCTAAGATAGTATTTATATGTGAAATCTCTCTTCCTTCAATATTCTTTCATGAATTGTTCAAGTACATATATCTTTTCTGATATATGATATTCAATTCATTCAACCATTTACTCATAAGATATAAGTGAAGCACACGAGTAAATGACAAACTACTCCAAAAAGATATAAGTGAAGGTCAATGAGTAGTTAAATAATTATGTAACTATGTGAAGACTCTCTCTCATTTAAGTATTTCAGATCTTAAGTACTTTATTCAAACAGCAAGCAAAGCAAAATAAAATGGCATTGCAAGGATAGAACACATCATGTGAAGAAGCAAAAACTTAGGTTCAACCGATACTAACCGATAATTGTTGAAGAAGAAAGGTGGGATGCCTACCGGGGCATCCCCAAGCTTAGGTGCTTGGGACTTCTTATAATATTATCTAGGGGTGCCTTGGGCATCCCCAAGCTTGACCTTTGTGTCTCCATAATTCCTTTTATATCACGGTTTTCCTAAATCTCAAAAACTTCATCCACACAAAACTCAACAAGAACTCGTGAGATAAGTTAGTATAAACCAATGCAAAACCCTTATCATTCTCTAATGTAACAAATCACTAAGATTATTATTCAACATTGGATACTAAATGTCTCTGCATATTTAATACTCATATCCTCAAATAGAATCATTAAACAAGCAAGCATTTGCAAACAATGCAAACATAACAGCAATCTGCCAAAACAGTATAGTCTGTAAAGAATGCAAGATTCATCATACTTCCCTAACTCCAAAAATTATAAGAAAATTAGTATGCTGTATAAGATTTATCAGAGCTCAGTATGCAAAAAGATTCAACATTATATCATTCTTTGATTTTTCTAGGGAATTTTTGCAACAGCGGTAAACTTTCTGTTTTGAAACAGCAACATGTATACTTGCAAAAAAAGCATGGTAAAGGCTATCCTTGACATTTTTATTGAAAATATAGATGCAAAACATTATTATAAATAATATCAAGCAGATACTAACAAAATAAAATGACGCTCCAAGCAAAACACATATCATGTGGTGAATAAAAATATAGCTCCAAGTAAAATTACTGATGAACAAAGACGAAAGAGGGGATGCCTTCCGAGGCATCCCCAAGCTTGGGCTCTTGGTTGTCCTTTAATATTACCTTTGGGTGCCTTGGGCATCCCCAAGATTAGGCTCTTGCCACTCCTTATTCCATAGCCCATCGAATCTTTACCCAAAACTTGAAAACTTCACAACACAAAACTCAACACAAGACTCGTAAGCTCCGTTAGTATAAGAAAATAAAACCACCACATAGGTACTGTTGTGAACTCATTATTAATTCATATTGGTGTTAAGCCTACTGTATTCCAACTTCTCTATGGTTCGTACCCTCCGATACTACTCATAGATTCATCAAAATAAGCAAACAACACAATGAAAACGGAATCTGTCAAAAACAGAACGGTCCGTACTAATATGTATCAAACGTATACTTCTGTAACTCCAAAAATTCGGAACTAAATTGGTGGACGTGAGGAATTTATCTATTAATCATCTTCAAAAATAATCAACTTAAAAACACTCTTATGTAAAAAAATGGCAGCTAATCTCGTGAGCGCAAAGTTTCTATTTTTTACAGCAAGATCATATAGATGCCAAAGGCTGTACTTGGCACAAACACTAATTAAAACATAAAACCACATCTAACCAGAGGCTAGATGAATTATTTATTACTAAACAGCAGAAAACAGTAAAGAACAAAAATAAAGTTGGGTTGCCTCCCAACAAGCGCTATCGTTTAACGCCCCTAGCTAGGCATGATGATTTCAATGATGCTCACACAAAAGATATAAAGAGAGCATCATGAAGAATATGACTAGCACATTCAAGTCTAACCCACTTCCTATGCATAGGGATTTTGTGGCAAACAACTTATGGGAACAATAATAAACTAGCATAGGAAGGCAAAACAAGCATAACTTCAAGATTTTAAGCACATAGAGAGAAAACTTGATATTATTGCAATTCCTACAAGCATATGTTCCTCCCTCATAATAATTTTCAGTAGCATCATGAATGAATTCAACAATATAACCAGCACATAAAGCATTCTTTTCATGATCTACAAGCATAGACTTTTTATTACTCTCCACATAAGCAAATTTTTTCTCATGAATAATAGTGGGAGCAAACTCAACAAAATAACTATCATGTGAGGCATAATCCAATTGAAAACTAAAATTAGGATGACAAGTTTCATGGTTATTTTTATCCTTTATAGCATATGTGTCATCACAATAATCATCATAGATAGCAATTTTATTCTCATAATCAATTGGAACCTCTTTAGAAATAGTGGATTCATCACTAATTAAAGTCATGACCTCTCCAAATCCACTTTCATCAATATAATAATCATAAATAGGAGGCATGCTTTCATCATAATAAATATTCTCATCAAAACTTGGGGGACAAAAAATATCATCTTCATCAAACATAGCATCTCCAAGCTTGTGGCTTTGCATATCATTAGAATCATGGGTATTCAAAGAATTCATACTAATAACATTGCAATCATGCTCATCCTTCAAAGATGTAGTGCCAAACATTTTATAGATTCTTCTTCTAGAACTTGAGCACAATTTTCCTTACCATCATTCTCACGAAAGATATTAAAAAGATGAAGCGTATGAGACAAACTCAATTCCATTTTTTTGTAGTTTTCTTTTATAGACTAAACTAGTGATAAAACAAGAAACTAAAAGACCTGATTGCAAGATCTAAAGATATACCTTCAAGCACTCACCTCCCCGGCAACGGCACCAGAAAAGAGCTTGAAGTCTACTACACAACCTTGTTCTTGTAGACGTTGTTGGGCCTCCAAGTGCAGAGGTTTGTAGGACAGTAGCAAATTTCCCTCAAGTGGATGACCTAAGGTTTATCAATCCGTGGGAGGCGTACGATAAATATGGTCTCTCTCAAACAACCCTGCAACCAAATAACAAAGAGTCTCTTGTGTCCCCAACACACCCAATACAATGGTAAATTGTATAGGTGCACTAGTTCGGCAAAGAGATGGTGATACAAGTGCAATATGGATAGTAGATATGGGTATTTCTAATCTGAAAATATAAAAATAGCAAGGTAGCAAGTGATAAAAGTGAGCGTAAACGGTATTGCAATGGTAGGTAACAAGGCCTGAGGTTCATACTTTCGCTAGTGCAAGTTCTCTCAACAATAATAACATAACTGGATCATATAACTATCCCTCAACATGCAACAAAGAGTCACTCCAAAGCCACTAATAGCGGAGAACAAACGAAGAGATTATGGCAGGGTACGAAACCACCTCAAAGTTATCCTTCTTGATCTATCTATTCAAGAGTCCGTAGTAAAATAACATGAAGCTATTCTTTCCGTTCGATCTATCATAGAGTTCATACTAGAATAACACCTTAAGACACAAATCAACCAAAAACCCTAATGTCACCTAGATACTCTGTCACCTCAAGTATTCATGGGCATGATTATACGATATGCATCACAGAATCTCAGATTCATCTATTCAACCAACACAAAGTACTTCAAATAGTGCCCCAAAGTTTCTACCGGAGAGTCAAGATGAAAACGTGTGCCAACCCCTATGCATAAGTTCATTGAACCCGCAAGTTGATCACCAAAACATACATCAAGTAGATCACGTGAATATCCCATTGTCACCACAGATAAGCACGACAAGACATACATCAAGTGTTCTCAAATCATTAGACTCAATCCGATAAGATAACTTCAAAGGGAAAACGCAATCCATTACAATAGAGTATAGGGGGAGAAACATCATAAGATCCAACTATAATAGCAAAGCTCGCGATACATCAAGATCATAACACCTCAAGAACAAGAGAGAGAGAGAGAGAGAGAGAGAGAGAGAGAGAGAGCAAACACATAGCTACTGGTGCATACCCTCAGCACCGAGGGTGAACTACTCCCTCCTCGTCATGGAGATCGCCGAGATGATGAAGATGGCCACCGGTGAGGGATCCCACCTCCGGCAAGGTGCCGGAACAGGGTCCCGATTGGTTTTTGGTGGCTATAGAGGCTTGCGGCGGCAGAACTCCCGATCTATTCTGCTCCCGGAGGTTTCAATATTTATAGGATTTTTTGGCGTAGGTTTCACGTCAGGGGGGTCTCCGGGCTGTCCAAGAGGCAGGGGGCGCTCTCTAGGGGGGTGGGTGTGGCCCCCACCCTCGTGGGCAGCCCGGGACTCTTCTGGCCCAACTCTTGCACTCCTTGGGCTTCTTTTGGTCCATAAAAATTCGTCAACAATTGGCACGTCAATTGGACTCTGTTTGATATTCCTTTTCTTTAAAACTCAAAAACAAGGAAAAAACAAAAACTGGCACTGGGCTCTAGGTTAATAGGTTAGTCCCAAAAATCATATAAAATAGCATATAAATGCATATAAAACATCCTAGATGGATAATATAATAGCATGAATACTTCATAAATTATAGATATGTTGGAGACGTATCACGGGACTGCCTCCTCCCTCCTCCCGTGGCTGGCTGTCCTGCCACTAGGACGTCCCTCTAACCATCCACACATCCTGTTATTTTCCGGTGACGTCAGCCTCAACCCGCAGCCGACCAGTCAGCGCTCGTACTCCCCTCAGTGTGGGCATACGTTGTAGTGGCTTCACCGGCTCCGGGTGGTTCCCTTCCTGGGCCTCGCCCTCGTCCACCGCGTTTGTGCTCTTGGCGCGGCAAGGTCAACATGGTCAACAAACAACAGCCATCGGAAGAGGCTGACAGTAGGGGCCCACACAGGGAAATGCCTCCTTATTATGTGCAAAATAATGATTCCTCCACCTGATAGTTGGGACCCATCGGAAGGGCTTATGTATTTCATGAAAAAAACGTTCCCCCTGCTGCCAGCTCGAACCCACCGGAAGTGCATCCTTATTACGCGGCGGAGGCCACTGCTTCTTTGGGAGAAGAGGCAGGGCTGGCTGCCTGGATATGCTCTAATTTGAGGTAACAACTGAATCTTGTTAGATACTAGTTAAATCTGAGCTATGGGTGTGAAGCACTGATGTGCCAGTACATTTGATTGTGACCTGTTATAATTTTGTACATGAACTTTTTTTAGAAAGGGATGTACGTCAACTTAATGTGCTAGCAGAACTTATTGTGTTGTCTGTCTATTTTCTTTCCATAACATTCAAGATATTTCCCCGTCATTGATAAAGACGATGAACTGTTATGTACGAGTTCGTTGGTTTCAACATAATCCTACCCGTAGCGATCCACTGCTTCCATCCTGATTGTGTCGCCTGCGTGAAATTTTTGTATGCAAGTTCAATGTGCTATGATGTTCTATATGATTGTGTCAACTATATAAGTTTTTACTGAGCATCAGCAATGCAAATGGCTGAAATATGTATTTACGAGCATTGACCGATGGGTCTCTCTCTCTCTCTCTCTCTCTCTCTCACACACACACACACACACACATGCACACACGCACACACGCACACACACACAAGTGGGACCCATTGAATTATTTCTTTGCTCGTGACAGCTTTTAATTAGGTTCCACTGTAATCTAACTTTTTTCTTAAGTTATTAATTGAGCTCAGTGACTTCAAAAAGTTGTACAAATGCCTTGTTTGGGCCTTTCGGCATCGCTGAATGTGGGCAGAGTAGCCATGTTAGGTTGTATTGTACTACACATGCCTTTGTTTCAACATAGCAATGCAGCTGGGCCGACAGTTGTACACAATATCCGGGCCAACTTGTTATTCTCTGCCCCGCTGGGATACAAACTTTCCTAGGAGGTATGCATTAGGCTTAACAAGAAAATGAAATTTAACAAATAATAAATGGGATGTAATTATAATAACTGGGCGTAACTATAAAAAATGCACCAAATGTGTAATTAGTTTAAAAAATATATTATTTTTGGAATTTGAAAATTTTAATTTCATTACTTGTTGCGTGCACAATATTTCGTTGGATTTTAACGTAGTACAACTTTATTTTGAAATTATATTTAATCTGACTAGAAATTTCGGATAAAAATATTTTGGATCCCATCAAAATGTGGGAATTGTTTTTTGAATTCTGTTTTGAGCGGTTGGTTGAAATTATTAATCGTTGTCCTAGCTAGAAGTTGGGCTGTACTTTTAACAAACTGTAAATGGGGTGTAGTAGATTCCATTAGAATTAAAAAATGGGTTGTACATTCTTACAAATCGCAAATGGGCTATATGTTCTCTGCCACACACTTGTGGGCCTTCTAAGTTGACGCGTCCCCTAAAAAACTAAGTTGACGCGTATGCAAGGATTTGTCAACAACACACGGTTCTAGCAGTTGTGGCCATTGGATGTCCATCCAACGGATGTTGTGCTTCTTCTTCAATATCGGATATTCTTGCTTTAGCCGCCTAAAAAATGATTCCTCCCCCTGACATCTGGGGCGCACCATTTCGGAGGCTGGCCTGTGGGCCTACTAAGTTGACGCGTACCAAGGGCTTTGTCAACTTAGTCAATATAAATGATTCTAGCTGCAGTGACCGTACGATGTCCATCCAACGGCCATAGTGCTTCTTCAACCTCTGGTCTTCTTGCTCGAGCCGCCCAAAGCAGCGCCAGTCGTGTCGCATGCTCCTGCCTCCCGTGGCCGGTTGTGATGCCGCGGAGGCCTCACCGCCCCCTACTACTCCCACCGCTGGCCAGGCCATCCCTCTACTCACCCACACCCTCTGTTATTCTGCGGCGACAGCAGCCTCACACCGCAATCAAACCAGTGAACCCTGGTACTCCTCTCCGTGTGGGCTTCCACTGCCGTGTCTTCCACGGCTCCGCGTCGTCCCCTTCCTAGGCCTCGCCGTCGTCCACAGCCCTGGTGCTCTCGGCGCGGCGTGGTAAACATGGTCAATGACCGACTTTCATCAGAAGAGTACTGTAAGTGGAGAGGCTGATAGCTGGGTCCACGGCTGCCGCAAGGAAGTGCCTCCTTATTACACGCAAAATAATTATTCCTCCACCTAACAGTGGGGACCCACCGGACAGGCCACCGTATTTTGTGAAAAAATGTTTCCCCCCTGACTGCTGGGACCCACCATCTACATCTTCGCACGCAAGGAAGTGCGTCTCGGCAAAAAAAATGATTCACCCCCCTGACTGTTGGGACCCACCAGCTACATCTTCGCACACAAGGAAGAGCGTCCGGGCAAAAAAAACAATTCGCCCCCTGACTGCTAGGACCCACCAGCTACATCTTCGCACGCAAGGAAGTGCCTGACAGTCGGGACCCACCTGGTCGAAGCGTACATAGCATTGTCATTCTGGTCGCGAACGTGTACGTACATACTTGTCGATGTAGAGGCGCGGACGTGTCATAGTAGAGGCGCGCACGTAGCATGTACACGTACGTACAGCGGCCAGTGTGCCAGAAAAAAAATACGGCCACGTACGTACATACGGGCGGGGGTCTCGAATGCCTACTCGTGCATACGTACGGCCAGGGCTCATGTACATGGCTGGGTCGAAACGGAGAAACAACATCGTCGTCGTGTTCATGGGGAGCCAACAGAATCCGTCATGTTCATCGGGAGGCAACGAAACACGTGGGAGCCAACCGGCTTGGACGGAAGAACCGATGGAAATGAGGCCTGGCGTACCGTAGAACGGAGGACACGGCATTGTGTTCGACCGGCCATGTTCGAAACGGGATCATGTTCATTGGGAGGGGTCTGGCGTACCACAAAACGGAGGAAACGGACTTGTGTTGGACCTCCTATGGTCGAAACGGGGTCCTGTTGATCGGGAGGGGTGTGTCGTACCGCAAAACGAAGGAAATGGACTTGTGTTGGAGTGCTACAGTCGAAACGGGGGTCCTGTTCATCGGGAGGGTGTGGCGTACCACAAAATGGGACTCCACGGGGTATTGTTCATCTCCACCGTCGACCTCCTCCAGCCTCCATGGGCTACTATTCATCCACCGTCGACCTCCACCAGCGACTGTTCATCCACGGGCTCCTGTTCATCCAGCCTCCACCGTGCGCTACTCCACCGGCTACTGTTCAACCAGCCCTCTCCACGGGCTACTGTTCATCGAGCCCTCCACGAGCTACTGTTCATCCAGCCCACCACCAGCTACTGTTCAACCAGCCCTCCACGGGGTCGTATTGTTCACCCAGCCCTCCACGGTATCTTGTTCATCCAGAGGCAACCACGGGGTCCTATTCATCCACCCCCACCGGGAACTGTTCATCCAAACTCCCCAGCAACGCTCACTGTTCATCCAACCCCCCCTACCGGCTGCAATGCTCACTGTTCATCCAAACCCCCCAGCAACACTCACTGTTCATCCAGAGGCAGCATCGATCGACTTTAGTTAGCAGCAGTAGCGAAGGAATCGCTCGATCGCTCGGGTTTAGTAATGTGTAGCCTGCAGTGCAATAGCTCGGGTTTAGTTAGGCGACGCCTCGTTCGGTTCAGTTAGAGCCCAACGCCTCGCACCCACGCGCATACGGTACGAGAGAAACGCGCATCGCTCGGCCCCCGACCACCCACCATAACCGGGAACTCGCTGAAATTTTCTTTGCCCTCGCTTCTACCACAGTTTTTTCCGTCATGGACGGCCCAAAGAATGTCATGCGGCTACGTCTCCGGCCCGCCCAGGATGAAAAGCCCACTTTTTGTCATGATTTTTTGTCATAGAAGTAGGAGCCCACCACATCTATGATGATAAAGTGTTTCGTCACATTTATCGTCATAGAAGTGTCATAAGTATGACAGAAAAAAATTCGTTCAGCCCAAAATGTCACAGATGTGTCTGTTTTTTGTAGAGGGAACAATAGGATCAACATTATAAGTGGTAGTCTTTTCTTAAACTTTAATAGGTTCAACTACTTTTAATTTAATGGGAGGATGATATTTAAACCACTTCTCCTTAGGGAGATCGACATGAGTAGCAAATGATTCACAGAAAGAAGCTACTATCTTAGAGTCAAGTCCATATTTAGTGCTAAATTCACGGAAAACATCGGTATCCATAAAAGATTTAACACAATCAAACTTAGGTGTCATACCTGACTCCTTACCTTCATCGAGATCTCAATCTTCAGAGTTATGTTTAATTCTTTGCAATAAATCCATCTGAGTTCAATAGTCTTCATCATAAAAGAACTAGTACAAGAAGTATTGAGCATGGAGCTATTGTTGAGAGAAAGTCGAGCATAAATTTTTTGAATAATAATTTCTCTTGAGAGCTCATGATTGGGGCATGAATATAACATTGATTTAGGCCTCCCCCAAGCTTGAGCGATGCTTTCTCCTTCGCGAGGCCAAAAATTATATATATAATTACGATCACGATGAACCTGATGCATAGGATAAAACTTCTGACGAAATTCCAATTTCAATCGGTTGCAGTTCCATGATCCCATATCATCACATAGCCTAAACCATTTCAATGCCTCTCCCTTCAAAGATAAAGGGAATACCTTCTTCTTGATAACATCCTCGGGCATACCTGCAAGCTTAAATAATCCACAAACTTCATCCACATAGATTAAGTGCAAATCGGGATGCAATGTTCCATCTCCTGTAAAGGGATTAGCTAGCAGTTTCTCTATCATACCCGAAGGAATTTCAAAGTAAACATTTTCAGTAGATTCAGTAGGTTGAGGAGAAACTCTTTGCTCTACTGGTCGGGGTGAAGACACCCCAAACAAGCCCCCTCAAAGGATTACTTTCCATAGTAACAAGTGACAGTAAATTTCAGCACACTATATAAATTTTTCCTTACCAATTTCCACTTACCAAAGGCGCTTCACTCCCTGGCAACAACACTGGAAAAGAGTCTTGATGACCCACAAGTGTAGGGGACCTATCATAGTCCTTTCGATAAGTAAGAGTGTCGAACCCAATGAGGAGCAGAAGGAAGTGACAAGCAGTTTTCAGTAAGGTATTCTCTGCAAGCACTGACATTATCGGTAACAGATAGTTTTGTGATAAGGTAATTTGTAACGGATAGCAAGTAACAAAAGTAAACAAGGTGCAGCAAGGTGGCCCAATCCTTTTTGTAGCAAAGGACAAGCCTGGACAAACTCTTATATGAAGGAAAGCGCTCCCGATGACACATGGGAATTATCGTCAAGCTATATTTCATCACGCTCATATGATTCATGTTCGTTACTTTGATAATTTGATATGTGGGTGGACCGGTGCTTGGGTACTGCCCTTCCTTGGACAAGTGAGGGAGTCCCGGACTAGGGGGTGTCCGGATAGCCGAACTACCATCATCGGCCGGACTCCAAGACTATGAAGATACAAGATTGAAGACTTCGTCTCGTGTCCGGATGGAACTTTCCTTGGCGTGGAAGGCAATCTTGGCGATACGGATATGTAGATCTCCTACCATTGTAACCCTAGCCCTCTCCGGTGTCTATATAAACTGGATGGCTTTAGTCCATAGGACGAACAATAATCATACCATAGGCTAGCTTCTAGGGTTTAGCCTCCTTGATCTCGTGGTAGATCCACTCTTGTAACCCACATCATCAATATTAATCAAGCAGGACGTAGGGTTTTACCTCCATCAAGAGGGCCCGAACCTGGGTAAAAACATCGTGTCCCTCGTCTCCTGTTACCATCCGCCTAGACGCACAGTTCGGGACCCCCTACCCGAGATCCGCCGGTTTTGACACCGACATTGGTGCTTTCATTGAGAGTTCCTTTGTGTCGTCACCGATAGGCTCGATGGCTTCTTCGATTGTCAACGACGATGCAGTCCAGGGTGAGACCTTCCTCCCGGACAGATCTTCGTATTCGGCGGCTTTGCACTGCGGGCCAATTCGCTTGGCCAGCTGGAGCAGATTGAAGGCTACGCCCCTGGCCGTCAGGTCAGATTTGGAAGTTTGAACTTCACGGCTGACATCCGCGGGGACTTGATCCTCGACGGATTCGAGCCATAGCCGAGCGTGCCGTACTGTCACGATGGGCATGATTTAGCTCTGCAGCCGGACAGTACCGTGGAGGCCGCACTTGAACCCGCTCCGATCTTCGACTCGGAGCCGGCTGCGCAGACCAAGGATGTATGGCTAGACACCGCCTCGGGGGCTGCAACCTCTACGGCGATAGAGCCAAACACCGATCTTGTCCCCCATGAAGCTCATGACTCCGAGGTGCCGGACTCCTTGCCGGACTCCGGACCTCCCGCGCCCCCTCCAGTCGAATCCGATTGGGTGCCGATCATGGAGTTCACCACGGCGGACATCTTTCAACACTCACCTTTTGGTGACATCTTGAGTTCGCTAAAGTACCTCTCGTTATTAGGAGAGGCCTGGCCGGACTGCGGCCAGGATGGTTGGGATGCGGACGACGAAGAAATTCAGAGCCCACCCACCACCCACTTGGTAGCCACTGTCGACGATCTAACCGACATGCTAGATTACGACCCTGAGGACATCGACAGTATGGACGACGATGCCGGAGACGACCAAGAACCAGCGCCCACCGGGCACTGGAAAGCCACCTCTTCATACGACATATACATGGTGGATATCCCAAAGGATGGGAACGGCGAAGGAATAGCAGAGGATGACCCCTCCAAGAAACAGCCCAAGCGCCGCCATCAGCGGCGCCGCTCTAAATCCCGCCATAGCAAGAATGAGGATTCCGGCACCGGAGACAATAATACACCGGATAGCACCGAAGACAACCCACTCCAGCAAGATCCAGCACAGGAGGAGGGGGACGCCAGCCCTCATGAGAGAGCGGCCGAAGAAGAGGTAGAGGACTATATGCCTCCCTCCGGAGACGAGGCAAGCCTCGACGACGACGAATTTGTCGTGCCTGAGGATCCCGTCGAACAGGAGCGTTTCAAACGCAGGCTTATGGCCACGGCAAACAGCCTCAAGAAAAAGTAGCAGCAGCTTAGAGCTGATCAAGATCTGCTAGCCGACAGATGGACTGAAGTCCTCGCGGCCGAAGAGCATGAACTCGAACGCCCCTCCAAAAGCTACCCCAAACGTAAGCTGCTCCCCCGATTAGAGGTGGAGGCATATGATCCCGCTTCACCAGGAGACAATACGGCTGACCGACCACCCCGTGGTCGCGACAGAGAGGCCTCAAGGCCCTTCACTAGACCCGTACCCCGGCATCTCTCGAAAAGCACAAGGCCATAGGGGAACACTCCGGACCTGCGAGACATATTGGAGGATAAGGCAAGACAATCAAGATCGATCTATGGATCACGTGGGCGCCCCACGATACGTGACGATCACAGTCACCCTGGACACAGTAAGTCCGGCCGGGCCGAACACAACAGGCAAAGCTCTTTTGAGCTCCGTCGCGATATCGCCCAGTACAGAGGCGCCGCACACCCACTGTGCTTCACAGATGAGGTAATGGATCATCAAATCCCAGAAGGGTTTAAACCCGTCAATATTGAATCTTATGATGGCACAACAGACCCCGCGGTCTGGATCGAGGACTATCTCCTCCACATCCACATGGCCCGCGGAGAGGATCTCCACGCCATCAAATATCTCCCACTCAAACTTAAAGGACCAGCCCGGCACTGGCTTAACAGCTTGCCAGCAGAGTCAATCAGGAGTTGGGAGGACCTGGAAGCCGCATTCCTCGATAACTTCCAAGGCACGTACGTGCGACCACCAGATGCAGATGACCTAAGCCACATAATTTAGCAGCCAGACGAATCGGCCAGACAATTCTGGACACGGTTCTTAACCAAGAAAAACCAAATCGTCGACTGTCCGGATGCCGAGGCCCTCGCGGCCTTCAAGCATAACATCCGCGACGAGTGGCTTGCCCGGCACCTGGGACAGGAAAAGCCGAAATCCATGGCAGCCCTTACATCACTCATGACCCGCTTCTGTGCGGGTGAGGACAGCTGGCTAGCACGCAGCAACAACCTCAACAAAAATTCTGGCAGTCCAGATATCAAGGACCGTAGTGGCAGGTCGCGTCGCAACAAAAACAAACGCCGCATTAACGGCGATAACAGTGAGGATACGACAGTCAATGCCGGATTCAGAGGCTCTAAACCCGGTCAACGGAAAAAGCCATTCAAAAGAACAACTCAGGGTCCGTGCAATTTGGACCGAATTCTCGACCGCTTGTGCCAGATAAAAGGCACCCCTGAAAAGCCAGCTAACCACACCAATAGGGACTGTTGGGTGTTCAAGCAGTCAGACAAGTTAATTGCCGAAAACAGCGACAAGGGGCTACATAGCGACGATGAGGAAGAGACCCGACCGCCAAACAATAGAGGACAGAAGGGTTTCCCCCCACAGGTGTGGACGGTGAACATGATATATGCCATGCACATACCAAAAAGGGAGTGGAAGCATGCACTCAGGGATGTATACGCGATGGAGCCAGTTGCCCTGAAGTTTAATCCATGGTCCTCTTGCCCGATCACCTTTGACCGAAGGGACCACCCCACCAGCATTCGCCATGGTGGGTTTGCCGCATTGGTTCTAGACCCAATCGTTGATGGATTTCATCTCACTAGAGTCCTGATGGACGGCGGTAGAAGCCTAAACCTGCTTTATCAGGACACGGTGCGCACAATGGGCATAGACCCCTCAAGGATTAAACCTACCAAGACGACCTTTAAAGGCGTCATAACAGGTGTAGAAGCCAATTGTACAGGCTCAGTTACACTGGAAGTGGTCTTCGGATCCCCGGATAACTTCCGAAGCGAGGAGTTAATCTTCGACATAGTCCCGTTCCGCAGCGGCTATCATGCCTTGCTCGGACGTACCGCGTTCGCAAAGTTCAACGCGGTGCCGCACTAAGCATACCTCAAGCTCAAGATGCCAGGCCCTAGAGGAGTCATCACGGTCAACGGAAACACTGAACACTCCCTCCGAACGGAGGAACATACATCGGCTCTCGCGGCAGAAGTACAAAGCAGCCTTTTAAGGCAATTCTCGAGTCCGGCTGCCAAGCGGCCGGACACAGCTAAGCGTGCCCAGAGTAACCTACAACACGACCACCTAGCACGTTCCGAGCATGCGTAGCAGTGCGGCCCCAACCCCAGCCCCTGTAAAACATTAAGACAGACCCTTCGCGTACTCCATTATGCTCTGAAGATACCATGGGCATGGGGCAAGGGGCTCGACCACGATAAGCCCAGACTACGGCTCAACCACACCAGGGGCTCTTAAGTGTGTCGTTTCTTTTTCTTTTCCTTTTATTTTTTACCTACAGGACTCTGTTCGTCAGAGGCCCTGTCCGGCAGCAGACATGCCGAACCCACGATGCAACAGCCAGGGAAGGAGAAAGGCTACAACGAAAATCCAGGTGGTCTCCATCATGAGCATTAAATCTATTTTATGCATTATGCCGTAGCCTACCCCTGGAGGGGGACATGTTAAACAGTCCCATCCCTTGCTTATCGCACCACTTGTATCGTCCTGCACTTACAGCAGTTTTTATTGAATAAAGCAATGCAGCACATTTTTTCTTCTAATTGCATTTCTTTCATACGCATATGTTCATCTATGACATGTTGCATCCGTACGTTTTGGTACGGCTAAATACACCAGGGGCTTATGTTTCCCGCGTTATGGTGTGATAAGTCCGAACACTTTCACAAGTGCGGCACCCCGAACTTATAGCATTATATGCATCGGCTCCGAATCATGTTCTTGGGTCAATAGTTGGGTTTGCCCGGCTCCCATGTTTTGGTACCTTACGTTCTGTTTTATCGGCTAAGGTAGCACTGGGAGAACCACTGCGATTGCGCCCCAGTTGAGCTGGGTTAACGCCTCAGTGGAGAAAGCTAAAAGTGACCATCATGATGAGGCGAGAGCTGGTCACTACTCGAGAGGTTCTTTGCGAGTCCCTAAAGACTTATGCCGCTTCGAGCGAGGAGCTGGATTCTGTCCGGCCAAGGCATGGATAGCGCCCCAAATTCGGCCTTCCGAAAACTAGGGGCTTCGCCGAAATTTAAAATTATAGAATTCTATGGCTAACTGAGAGTGTTCAAGCATTATAAGTCCGGTTGCCTTGTTCGTTGTGTTGAGCGCCTCCCTCGATGGACCCAAATATGGGAACAAGAGTGCCCAAATTTATCCTGAACACCACAGCACACGTGGCATGGGGGCTGAAGCCAACGACTTGCCATCTCTCAGATTTGATAAACAGCCGCACAGAAGGTAATATTTTAAATTAACAAGTGTTGCTTCGCGCATATGAACTTAGTTTTCAGCGCACAGGATAACAAAACGCGAGTCTACTCAAAAACTTCTTCTTTGGAGCACTAGCCCGCAATAATGCGGGCGCCCTTCAGCACACTCCTATAATACATCTCGGGCGTGCGATGCTCCTTGCCCTCTGGTGGGGGGTCCGTCACAAGCTTCTGGGCATCCATCTTGCCCCAGTGCACCTTTGCGCGGGCAAGGGCCCGACGCGCACCTTCAATACAGGCGGAGTGCTGGATGACTTCAACCCACGGGCACGCATCCACCAGCCGCCACACCAGGCCAAAGTAGCTCCCAAGCATGGCCTCCTAAGGCCATAGCCGAACTATGAGGCCCTTCATGGCCTGTTCGGCCGCCTTGTGGAGCTCAACCAACTGCTTCAGCTGGTCGCTAAGGGGCACCGGATGTTCGGCCTCAGCATACTGAGACCAGAAGACCTTCTCCGTCGAGCTCCCCTCCTCGGCCCGGTAGAATGCGGCAGCATCGGACACGCTGCGAGGAAGATCTGCGAACGCTCCTGGAGAGCTCCGAATTCGGGTAAGCGACAGGTAAATAACACTCACATGTTTACTTTGCATGAAAAATGCCTTACCCGCTGCTATTTTCTTCACCGCCTCTATCTCTTGGAGGGCCTTCTAGGCTTCAGCCTTAGCGGCTTTGGCACTCTCAAGAGCCATTGCAAGCTCAGACTCTCGAGTCTTCGAGTCACGCTCCAGGCTCTCGTGTTTCTGCACGAGATCCTGGAGCTCTTGTTGTACCTCCGCCACCCGCGCCTCCTGTTTCTCTCGCTCGGTGCACTCCGCAGCCGCATTGTGTTCGACCGCGGCCACCGCCTCCTTCAGGGTCGCCACCTCGTTAGTGGCCCCTGCAATACCCCAGTTATCCTTGTCATTTTTCTTGCAACCAAATCCTTTTCTGTAAGGTACAATTTTCATAAGGTATTACTCAGCTTCTTTTTCCTCGAGCTGCTTCTTGGCATGGCCGAGCTTGTTCTCGGACTGCCCGAGATTTTCCTTCAAAGTATTGACCTCTGCAGTCAGTGCGGCAGAGGTCAGCAGCACACCCTGCAATCCCATATTGACATATTTTCATGACTCCTGCGTTTATCTTTCTAAAGATCCTCAGTCCGGCTTTTCTTTCCGAACACCGAACCGAGCATCAGGGGCTACTGTCTATGCGGTACCATTTTACATATATTGAAATTCTTACGTCAAAGCCTGTTAGAAGGCTGCTGCAGGCTTCGGTCAGCCCGCTCTTGGCGAGCTGAACCTTCTGAATCACCGCACTCATAACAGTGTGGTGTTCCTCTTTGATGGAGGCGCCGTTGAGCGCCTCCAGCAAATTATCCGGCACCTCCGGTTGGACGGAGGCAGCCAGCGTCGCGGTCTTGCCCTTCTTACGAAGGGGTCGCCCGCCGGACTCTGGAGCCACTATGGGTTCCGGGGCTGAGTCCGGTGCAAAGTCCGGGAGGTTGTCCTGCGACACCTCCAGGGCCCTCTCCTCCTGGTGGGTCCCTTCCTGGGATCCCACCTCGGCATCGTCCGCATCACGGGGGGTGGAGGCAGTCGGAAGAGAATCCATATCCGACGCCCCTAAGGACCCGCTCGACGAAGTGGGGAGATCATCCTTAGGCGGACTGCAGGGTTGTATGCGGCATTAGAAAGACATAACATGGCGGAAAACGAAAACCTTGAAGTTATTCGGGAGTCCGGATACTTACGATCTCGCTAGAGGCTTGGCCCTTGGAGGCCAGTCCTCGTCGTCGTCACTGGCGTTGGCGGAACAATCCGGGGGAAGAGTTTTTCCCCTCTTGGACCCTTTAGCCTCCTTGTTGGGGAGGCCTTCCTTTTCTTCCCTCCCCCCACTGGGGGAGAGGCTTTCTTCTTCTCCTCCTCGCCTTGGTGGGAGGAGTCGGCCTCGGATTCATCGTCCGATAGCACCTGAAAACGGGAACTCTTCCGAGTCCCCGTGGCCTTCTTCTTGGCCTTCTTCTCCGGCACCACGTGGGGTGCCGGAGCCAGCAGCCCCGTTAGGCGGGCGTCAGTTGGGTCCTCTGGCAATGGGGCCGGACAGATAGCCTGTGCGGCCTTCTTCAGCCAGTCATGTCAAAGGAAAGGGAGTTTAGATCCCGCATAGAGTCAAACTATGAATAACAAGCGTCCCGTAAAGGACAATATCACTTACCTCGTCAGCTGGACGCTACGAGCTGAATCCGCGATCTTCGGTAGCAGATGCGGGAGCCTCGGCGCCCTTGAACAGCACCTTCCAGACCTCTTCGTACGTAGTGTCGAAGAGCCCATTCAAAGTATGGTGCTGCGCCGGATCGAACTCCCACATATTGAAGCCCCGTCGTTGGCACGGGAGAATCTGGCGGATGAGCATGACCTGGATTATGTTGACAAGCTTGAGCTTCTTGTCCACCAGCTTTTGGATCGCCCCAAATCCGGCCGTGTGGGGATGTCGGATCTGAATTCGGGGGTCGCTGCCCATTCAGGATCACGCGGCTCGGTGATGTAGAACCACCCCGATTGCCACCCCTTGATGGTTTCCACAAAGGTGCCCTCCAGCCACGTAACGTGGGACATCCTGCCCACCATGGCGCCTCCGCACTCCGCTTGGCTGCCCTTCACAACCTTCGGCTTGACACTGAAGGTCTTGATCCACAAGCCGAAGTGGGGCTGGATGCAGAGGAAGGCCTCGCACACGATGATAAACGCCGAGATGTTGAGAATAAAATTCGGGGTCAGATCATGGAAATCTAGGACATAGTAGAACATGAGCCCCCGGACAAAGGGATGAAGTGGGAAGCCCAGTCCGCGTCGGAAATGGGGAACGAATACTACCCTCTCATGGGGCCTAGGGGTGGGGATGAGCTCTCCCTTGTCTGGGAGCCGATGCGCGATGTCGCTGGACAAGTATCCGGCACTGCGCAGCTTCTAGATATGCCCCTCCGTGACGGAGGAGGCCATCCACTTGCCTCCCGCTCCGGACATATTTGGAGAAGGTTGAGGTGAGATGTGCGGGCTTGGGCGCTAGAGCTCGAGTTCGCAGAGATGGATAAGCCAAGGAGGAAGAAGGCGCAGGTAAAAAGGTTGGATCTTTATCCCCTTATATGGGCGGACAGAAACACGCGTCCCCACCGGCCTGGTAAAACTCGCTTATCTCCCAAGCGTCACAATCAATGGCGCGGTTGGGTTACCCACGTCCGTATTGATGGGAATCCCGGAATAAGGGGAACACGATATCTGCTTCGACAGATGTGCCAAGGAAACTGCCTCGCTAAACGCGCTGAGGTGGAACAATAGAAACAATTCGAGTAAAGGCTTGGAAGTGGTGTGACGTTACGCCACAGAATACGTCAGCAGATTGATCTTGTGTAATATTATTCTCTCTACGGTGGTATGTGGAATTTATTTTTGCAGAGCCGGACACTATCCTGGTGTTCACAATCTTCTATAAATTATTCGGACGAGGAACCTGTCTTGCAATGCCGAAGACAATATGCGCGCCGGACTCATCGTCATTGAAGCCTGGTTCAGGGCCTACTGAGGGAGTCCCGGACTAGGGGGTGTCCGGATAGCCGAACTACCATCATCGGCCGGACTCCAAGACTATGAAGATACAAGATTGAAGACTTCGTCCCGTGTCCGGATGGGACTTTCCTTGGCGTGGAAGGCAAGCTTGGCGATACGGATATGTAGATCTCCTACCATTCTAACCGACTCTGTGTAACCCTAGCCCTCTCCGGTGTCTATATAAACCGGATGGCTTTAGTCCATAGGACGAATAATAATCATACCATAGGCTAGCTTCTAGGGTTTAGCCTCCTTGATCTTGTGGTAGATCTACTCTTGTAACCCACATCATCAATATTAATCATGCAGGACGTAGGGTTTTACCTCCATCAAGAGGGCCCGAACCTGGGTAAAAACATCGTGTCCCTCGTCTCCTGTTACCATCCGCCTAGACACACAGTTCGGGACCCCCTACCCGAGATCCGCCGGTTTTGACACCGATAACAAGCATCCCACTTATGATTAACCCCTATTGCAAGCATCCGCAACTACAAAAGAAGTATCAAGGTAAACCTAACCATAGCATGAAACATATGGATCCAAATCAGCCCCTTATGAAGCAATGCATAAACTAGGGTTTAAGCTTCTGTCACTCTAGCAACCCATCATCTACATATTACTTCCCAATGCCTTCCCCTAGGCCCAAATAATGGTGAAGTGTCATGTAGTCAATGTTCACATAACACCACTAGAGGAAAGACAACATACATCTCATCAAAATATCGAACGAATACCAAATTCACATGACTACTTATAGCAAGACTTCTCCCATGTCGTCAGCAACAAACGTAACTACTCACAAATCATATTCATGTTCATAATTAGAGGGGTATTAATATGCATAAAGGGTCTGAACATATAATCTTCCACCGAATAAACCAACTAGCATCAACTACAAGGAGTAATCAACACTACTAGCAACCCACATGTACCAATCTGAGGTTTTGGGACAAAGATTGGATACAAGAGATGAACTAGGGTTTGAGAGGAGATGGTGTTGGTGAAGATGTTGATGGCGATTGACCCCCTCCTGATTAGAGGATCGATGGTGATGACGATGGTGACGATTTCCCCCTCCCGGAGGGATGTTTCCCCAGCAGAACAGCTCCTCTGGAGCCCTAGATTGGTTCCGCCAAGGTTCCGCCTCGTGGCCGCGGTGTTTTATCCCCAAAGCTTTTTTTCATTTTTTTTCCAGGGTAAAAGACTTCATATAGCAGAAGATGGGCATCGGAGGCCTGCCAGGTGATACGTCTCCAACGTATCTATAATTTTTTATTGTTCCATGCTATTATATTACCTATTTTGGATGTTTATGGGCTTTACTTTACACTTTTATATCATTTGTGGGACTAACCTATCCCAGCCCATATTGTTGTTTTTTTGCCTATTTCAGTGTTTCGAAGAAAAGGAATATCAAACAGAGTCCAAACGGAATGAAACCTTCGGGAGCGTGATTTTTGGAACAAACGTGATCTAGAGGACTTGGAGTGCAAGTCAAGAACAATCGAGGAAGCCACGAGGGTGGAGGGCGCCACGCCCCTACTAGGCGCGCCCCCTATCTCGTGGGCCCCTCGGGCGTCCACCTATGTACTTCTTCCTCCTATATATACCCATGTACCCCGAAACCATCAAGAGAGCCACCGAAAAACTATTTCCGCCACCGTAACCTTCTATATCCGCGAGATCCCATCTTGGAGCCGTCGTCGGTGCTCTGCCGGAGGGGGAATCCACCATGGAGGGCCTCTACATCAACTCCAAGGCCTCTCCGATGAGTTGTGAGTAGTTTACCATAGACCTTCGGGTCCATAGTTATTAGCTAGATGGCTTCTTCTCTCTCTTTGAATCTCAATACCATGTTCTCCTTCCTCTTCTTGGAGATCTATTCGATGTAACACTTTTTGCGGTGTGTTTGTCGAGATCCGATGAATTGTGGGTTTATGATCAAGTTTATCTATGAGAAATATTTGAATCTCCTCTGAATGCTTTTATGTATGATTGAGTTATCTTTGCAAGTCTCTTCGAATTATCAGTTTGGTTTGGCCTACTAGATTGATATTTCTTGCAATGGGAGAAGTGCTTAGCTTTGGGTTCAATCTTGCGATGTCCTTTCCCAGTGACAGCAGCGGCAGCAAGGCACGTATTGTATTGTTGCCATCGAGGATAAAAAGATGGGGTGTATATCACATTGCATGAGTTTTTCCGTCTACATCATGTCATCTTTCTTAAAGCGTTACTCTGTTCTTATGAACTTAATACTCTAGATGCATGCTGGATAGCGGTCGATGTGTGGAGTAATAGTAGTAGAGGCAGGCAGGAGTCGGTCTACTTGTCACGGACGTGATGCCTATAAACATGATCATGCCTAGATAATCTCATAATTATTTGCTTTTCTATCAATTGCTCGACAGTAATTTGTTCACCCACTGTAATACTTATGCTATCTTGAGAGAAGCCTCTAGTGAAACCTATGGCCCCTGGGTCTATCTCTTATCATATAAGCTTTCAATCTACTTTTATTTGCATCTCTAATTTTCCAATCTATATTATAAAATACCAAAAATATATTTATCTTATCATCTTATCTCTATCAGATGTCACTTTGGCAAGTGGCCGTGAAGGGATTGACAACCCCCTTTATCGCATTGGTTGCGAGTTCTTTGTTTGTTTGTGTACGTGCATGGGACTTGTGAGGATCCTCCTACTAGATTGATACCTTGGTTCTCAAAAACTAAGGGAAATATTTACGCTAATGTGTTGCATCACCCTTTCCTCTTCAAGAAAAACCAACGCAAGCTCAAGACGTAGCAAGAAGGATTTATGGCGCCATTGCCTGGGAGGTCTTCGCTCAAGTCAAGACATACCAAGTACCCATCACAAACTCATCTCCCTCGCATTTACATTATTTGCCATTTGCCTCTCGTTTTCCTCTCCCCCACTTCACCCTTGTCGTTTTATTCGCCCTCTCTTTCCCAATCTCCTCTCTTTTCCGCTTGCCTTCTTCTTCCTCTCTTTCGCTTGCCTTTTTCTGTTTGCTTGTTTGTTGGATTACTTGTCGCCATGGTGCAAGATAATACCAAATTGTGTGATTTCTCCAATACCAATAATAATTATTTCCTTAGTACTCTGATTGCTCCTCTTAATGATGTTGAGTCTTGTGAAATCAATGCTGCTTTGCTGAATCTTGTTATGAAAGATCAATTCTCCGGCCTTCCTAGTGAAGATGTCGCTACCCATCTAAACAACTTTGTTGATTTGTGTGAGATGCAAAAGAAAAAAGATACGGATAATTATATTGTTAAATTGAAGTTATTTCCATTTTCACTTAGAGGTCGTGCTAAAGTTTGGTTTTCGTCTTTTCCTAAAAATAGTATTGATTCTTGGAACAAGTGCAAAGATGCTTTTATCTCTAAGTATTTTCCTCCCGCTAAGATCATCTCCCTTAGGAACGATATTATGAATTTTAAACAACTTGATCATGAGAATGTTGCCCAATCTTGGGAAAGAATGAAATTGATGATTCTCAATTGCCCTACTCATGGTTTGAATTTATGGATGATCATACAAAACTTTTATGCCGGATTGAATTTTGCTTCTAGAAATCTTTTAGATTCGGCCGCCGGGGGCACGTTTATGGAAATCACCTTAGGAGAAGCTACAAAACTCTTTGATAATATCATGGCTAATTATTCTCAATGGCACACCGAACGGTCTAATAATAAAAAAGTGCATGCTATAGAAGAAATTAATGTTTTGAGTGGAAAGACGGATGAACTTATGAGATTGTTTGCTACTAAGAGTGCTCCTATTGATCCCAATGATATGCCTTTATCTACCTTGATTGAGAATAATAATGAATCTATGGATGTAAACTTTGTTGGTCGGAATAATTTTGGTAACAATGCTTATAGAGGAAACTTTAATCCTTGACCGTTCCCTAGTAATTCCTCTAATAATTATGGAAATTCCTACAATAATTGTTATGTAATTTTAATAAGATACCCTCTGATTTTTAAAATAGTGTGAAAGAATTTATGATTTGTCAAAAGAATTTTAATGCTTTGCTTGAAGAAAAATTGCTTAAAGTTGATGATTTGGCTTGGAACGTTGATAGGCTTTCGCTTGATGTTGATTCTTTGAAACTTAGATCTACTCCTCCTAAGCATGATATCAATGAGTCTCTCAAAGCTATGAGAAGTTCCATTGACGAATGCAAAGAAAGAACCGCTAGATTGCGTGCTAAGAAAGATTGCATTGTTAAAGGGTGTTCTTCTAGTTTCCATGAAAATAATGATGAAGATCTTAAAGTTATTGATGTGTCCCCTATTAGATATTTGTTTTGCAATATGAATCTTCATAATAATGGGACTCGAGATGAGTCAACTTTAGTTAATAGGCGTCCCAATAATTTGGAGTTTTTAGATCTTGATGCTAAATTTGGTAAAAGTGAGATTGGAGAAGTCAAGACTTTAAATAGCATTGAACCCACTATCTTGGGTTTCAAGGAATTTAATTATGATAATTGTTATTTAGTAGATTGTATTTCCTTGTTGCAATCCGTGTTGAATTCTCCTCATGCTTATTGTCAAAATAAAGCCTTTACCAAACATATTGTTGATGCCTTGATGCAATCTTTTGATGAAAAACTTAATTTGGAAGTTTCTATACCTAGAAAACTTAATGATGAGTGGGAACCTACTATAAAGATTAAAATTAAATATTATGAGTATTTTGCTTTCTGTGATTTGGGTGCTAGTGTTTCCACAATTCCGAAAACTTTATGTGATATTCTAGGTTTCCATGATCTTGATGATTGCTCTTTAAATTTGCACCTTGCGGATTCCACCATTAAATAGCCAATGGGAAGAATCAATGATGTCCTCATTTTTGCAAATAGAAATTTGGTGCTCGTGGATTTTATCGTTCTTGATATAGATTGCAATATTTCTTGCCCTATTATTCTTGGTAGACCTTTCCTTAGAACTATTGGCGTGATTATTGATATGAAGGAAGGGAATATTAGATTCCAATTTCCATTAAGGAAAGGCATGGAGCACTTTCCAAGAAATAAGATTAAATTACCTTATGAATCTATCATGCGAGCTACTTATGAATCAAGTGTCAAAGATGGCACTACTTAGATCTATCTTCGCTTTTATGCCTAGCTAGGGGCGTTAAATGATAGCGCTAGTTGGGAGGCGACCCAATTTTCTTTGTGTTTTCTGTTTTTTTTCCTGTTTAGTAATAAAATTTTCATCTACTCTCTGTTTACATGTGTTTTCATGTTTTATTTAGTGTTTGTGCCAAGTAGAACCTATAGGATAACCTATGGTATGAGTTAATTTGATTCTGCTGAAAAACAGAAACTTTGTGCTCACGAGAAAAAGTTCTATAAATCACAGAAACGTGCTTTTGCGTTGATTCTTTTTGCTGTAGATCAATAGACAAATTTCCTAGGACTTCCTTTTTTGTTAGGATTTTTGGAGTTCCAGAAGTAACCGAAAGTTACAGATTGCTTCAGACTGTTCTATTTTTGACAGATTCTGCCTTTCGTGTGTTGTTTGCTTATTTTGATGATTCTATGGCTAGTATGTAAGTGTATGAACCATAGAGAACTTGGAATACAGTAGGTTTAACACCAATATAAACAAAGAATGAGTTAATTACAGTATCTTATGTGGTGGTTTTTCTTTCTTGCACTAACGGAGCTTATGAGATTTCCTGTTGAGTTTTGTGTTATGAAGTTTTCATGTTTTGGGTAAAGATTTGATGGACTATGGAATAAGGAGTGGCAAGAGACTAAGCTTGGGTATGCCCATGGCACCCCAAGATATTCAAAAATAGCCAAAAGCCTAAGCTTGGGGATGCCCCGGGAAGGCATCCCCTCTTTCGTCTTCGTTCATTGGTAACTTTACTTGGAGCTATATTTTTATTCGCCACATGATATGTGTTTTGCTTGGAGCGTCGTGTATGATATTAGTCTTTGCCTTTTAGTTTACCACAGTCATCCTTGCTGTACACACGTTTTGGGAGAAGCCCATTTGATTGGAATTTATTAGAATACTCTATGTGCTTCACTTATATCTTTTGAGCTAGATAATTTTTACTCTAGTGCTTCACTTATATCTTTTAGAGCATGGCGGTGGTTTAATTTTGAAGAAATTGTTAATCTCTCATGCTTCACTTATATTATTTTGAGAGTTTCTTAGAACAGCATGGTATTTGCTATGGTTATAAAATTGGTCCTAGAATGGTAGGCATCCAAGTTGGGTATAATAAAAACTATCATAGGAAGTGAATTGGATGCTATGATCAATTTGATACTTGATAATTGTTTTGAGATATGGAGGTAGCGATATTAGAGTCATGCTAGTTGGGCGATTATGAATTTAAAGAATGCTTCTGTTGAAGTTTGTGATTCCCGTAGCATGCACGTATGGTGAACCGCTTTGTGATGAAGTTGGAGCACACTTTTATTTATTGATTGTCTTCCTTATGAGTGGCGGTCGGGGACGAGCGATGGTATTTTCCTACCAATCTATCCCCCTAGGAGCATGCGCATAGTACTTTGTTTTCAATGGCTTGTAGATTTTTGCAATAAGTATATGAGTTCTTTATGCCTAATGTTGAGTCCATGGATTATACGCACTCTCACCCTTCCACCATTGCTAGCCTCTCTTGTGTCGTGCAACTTTTGCCGGTACTATACACCCACCATAATCCTCCCTCAAAACAGCCACCATACCTACCTATTATGGGATTTCCATAGCCATTCCGAGATATATTGCCATGCAACTTTCCACCGTTTCGTTTATTATGACACGCATCATCATTGTCATATTGCTCTTTGCATGATCATGTAGTTGACATCGTATTTGTGGCAAGGCCACCTCATAATTTTTCATACATGTCACTCTTGATTCATTGCATATCCCGGTACACCGCCGGAGGCATCTATATAAAGTCATATCTTGTTCAAAGTATCGAGTTGTAATCTTGAGTTGTAAATAAATAAAAGTGTGATGATCTTCATTATTAGAGCATTGTCCTAGTGAGGTAAGGATGATGAAGACTATGATTCCCCCACAAGTCGGGATGAGACTTCGAACTTCATAAAAATAAAAGAGGCCAAAGAAGCCCATGAAAAAAGAGGCCAAAGAAGCCCACCAAAAAGAAAAAAAGGAAAAGAAAGAGAAAAAAGGGAGAAAAAGAAAAAAATATAATGAGAGAAAAAGAGAGAAGGGACAATGCTACTATCTCTTTTTCCACACTTGTGCTT
>NC_057801.1:89667142-89667902 GCF_018294505.1 Triticum aestivum | reverse complement strand
CGGACTCCCGGACTATGAAGATACAAGATTGAAGACTCCGTCCCGTGTCCGGATGGGACTTTCCTTGGCGTGGAAGGCAAGCTTGGCGAGACGATATGAAGATCTCCTCCCATTGTAACCAATTCTGTGTAACCCTAGCCCTCTCCGGTGTCTATATAAACCAGAGAGTTTTAGTCCGTAGGACGAACAACAATCATACCATAGGCTAGATTCTAGGGTTTAGCCACTCCAATCTCGTGGTAGATCTACTCTTGTACTACCCATATCATCAATATTAATCAAGCAGGAGTAGGGTTTTACCTCCATCGAGAGGGCCCGAACCTGGGTAAAAACATCGTGTCCCTTGTCTCCTGTTACCATCCGCCTAGACGCACAGTTCGGGACCCCCTACCCGAGATCCGTCGGTTTTGACACTGACATTGGTGCTTTCATTGAGAGTTCCTCTGTGTCGTCGCCTTTAGGCCCGATGGCTTCTTCGCTCGTCAATCGCGATGCGGTCCGGGATGAGACTTTTCTCCCCGGACAGATCTTCGTATTCGGCGGCTTCGCACTGCGGCCGACTCGTTCGGCCATCTGGAGCAGATCGAAAGCTACGCCCCTGGCCATCAGGTCAGATTTGGAAGCTTAAACTACACGACCGACATCCGCAGGGACTTGATCTTCGACGGATTCGAGCCATGACCGGGCGCGCCGCACTGTCACGATGGGCATGATTTAGCTCTGTCATCGGACAACGCCCAGAGCGTTGCTCAGGTGTCCG
>NC_057801.1:89665854-89666685 GCF_018294505.1 Triticum aestivum | reverse complement strand
CCGCGGATGTCTTTCAGCACTCACCTTTCGGCAACATCCTGAATTCGTTAAAGTCTCTCTCTTTGTCAGGAGAGCCCTGGCCAGACTACGGCCAACACGGTTGGGATGTGGACGACAAAGAAATTCGTAGCCCACCCACCACCCACTTCGTAGCCACTGTCGACGATTTAACCGACATGCTCGACTTTGACTCCGAAGACATCGACGGCATGGACGCCGATGAAGGAGACGATCAAGAACTAGTGCCTATAGGGAACTGGAAAGCCACCTCGTCATATGACATATACATGGTGGACACCCCTAAAGCGGGGGATGGGGAGGAGAAAATGGAGGATGATCCCTCCAAGAAGCAACCCAAGTGCCGACGTCAGCGGCGCCGCTCTAAGTCCCGCCAAAGCAAAAACGGCGATTCCGGCACCGGAGATAACAATACGCCGGACAGTGCCGAGGACAACCCCCTCCAGCAGGATTCAGTGTAGGAGGATGAAGGAGCCAGCCCTCATGAGAGAGCGGCCGACAAAGAAGATGAGGACGAAAATTACATGCCTCCCTCCGAAGACGAGGCAAGCCTCGACGACGACGAATTCGTCGTGCCAGAGGATCCCGTCGAACAAGAGCATTTCAAACGCAGACTCGTAGCCACGGCAAGCAGCCTCAAGAAGAAACAGCAGCAGCTTAGAGCTGACCAAGACTTGCTAGCCGACAGATGGACCGAATTTCTGGCGGCCGAAGAGTATAAACTAGAACGCCCATCCAAGAGCTACCCGAAGCGCAGGCTGCTACCCCAACTTGAGGAGGAAGCAACTAAACCTACATCACCAGCGTACGATG
>NC_057801.1:89664591-89665162 GCF_018294505.1 Triticum aestivum | reverse complement strand
TGGCTAGCTCGTAGCAACAACATAACCAAGAGCCCCGGCAATTCGGATACCAAGGATAACAACGGCAGGTCACGTCACAACAAGCATAAACGCCGCATTAACGGTGACAATACTGAAGATACGACAGTCAATGCCGGATTCAGAGGCTCTAAACCGGGTCAGCGGAAGAAGCCATTCAAAAGAAACCCTCAGGGCCCATCCAGCTTAGACCGGATACTCGATCGCTCGTGCCAGATACATGTCACACCCGAACAATCAGCCAATCACACCAACAGGGATTGTTGGGTGTTCTAGCAGGCAGGCAAGTTAAGTGCCGAGATTAGAGACAAGGGGCTACATAGCGATGATGAGGAGGGGCCCCGGCCGCCGAACAACAAAGGACAGAAGGGATTTCCCCCGCAAGTTCGGACGATGAATATGATATACGCAACCCACATCCCCAAAAGGGAGCGGAAGCGTGCTCTCAAGGACGTCTATGCGCTGGAGCCAGTCGCCCCAAAGTTCAACCCATGGTCCTACTGCCCCGATCACCTTCGATCGATGGGACCATCCCACCAGCATCCGTCACGGC
>NC_057801.1:89662530-89664298 GCF_018294505.1 Triticum aestivum | reverse complement strand
GAAGGAGCACACGGCAGCCCTGGCAGCGGAAGTACAGAGTAGCCTCTCAAGGCAGTTCTCCAATCCAGGTGCCAAACATCCGGACAACGTCAAGCGAGCCCGATGTAACCTACAACAAATCCGGCTGGCATGTTCCGAGCAAGCATAGCAGTGCGGCCCCAACCCCGGCCCCCGTCAAATGGCGATACTGGTACCACGCGTACATAATTACGCCTTAGAGATACCATGGGCATAAGGGGAGGGGCACAACAACGGCATGCCCAGAATGTGGCTCAACCGCACTAAGGGGCTCCCTATTTTGTCGTTTTCCTTTTCACACACTTTCAGGACCCAACTATTCGGAAGTCCTGTCCGGTAATACTCTCGCCGAACCAACAATGCAATAGCCAGGGAGGAAGCAAGCCACGTCAAAAGTCCAGGTGGTCTCTATAACGAGTTTAATACCTGTTTCTCTTACAATCCTGCAGCTTGCCCCTGGAGGGGAATATGTCAAATACTCCCATCTCTTGCTTACCGCACTTTTTGTATCGTTCTGCTTTCGCAGTAGCCCTTTTTTAATGAACAATATATAGCTCTTACCTATTATTGTACTTATCTATTTTTATATGCAAATATGTTCAGTCATGACACTATGCAACCGTACACTTTGGTACGGATAATACACCAGGGGCTTACAACACCCCATAACATGGTGTGAGAAGACCGAACACTCTAACAAGTGCGGCACCCCGAACTTATAGCACTATATGCATCGGCTCCGAATCATGTCTTTGGTCAATAGTTGGGTTTGCCCGGCTCCCATGTTTTGGTACCTTACGTTCCGCATTGTTGGCTAAGGTAGCGCTGGGAGAACTACTGCGATTGTGCCCCAGTTGAGCTGGGTTAACACCTCAATAGAGAAAGCTAAAACTGACTGTCATGATAGTGCGAGAGACCGGTCGCTGTTCGCGAGGTTTCTTCGAGTCCTTAAAGACTTATGCCGCTTCGAGCAAGGAACTGGACTTATCCGGCCTAGCCGTGGATAGCGCCCCGAACTCGGTCTTCCGAATACTAGGGGCTTCGCCGAAATTTAAAATTATAGAATTCTATGGCTAAGTGAGAGTGATAAAGCATTATAAGTCTGACGGCCTGGTTCGTTGTGCTGAACTCCTCCCTAGATGGACCCAAGAATGGGAACAAAAGCGCTCAGGTTTATCCCGAACACCCCAGCACTCGTGGCATGGGGGACGAAGCTGATGACTTGCATCTCTTAGATTTGATAAACAGCCGCACAGAAGGTAATATTTTAAATTAACAAGCGTTGCTTAACGCATATGAACAAAGCTTCAGCGTACAGGATAACAAATGCGAGTTTACTCAAAAATTACATCTTTGGAGCACTCATCCGCTATGCGGCGGGCACCCTTCAGAACGCCATTATAATACATCTCGGGCGTACGATACTCCTTCGGCGGTGGCGCGTCCGTCAACAGCTTCTCCGCGTCTAGCTTGCCCCAGTGCACCTTAGCACGGGCAAGGGCCCGACGGGCACCTTCAATACAAATGGAGCGCCTGACGACCTCAATCCACGGACACGCGTCCACCAACCGCCGCACCAGACTGAAGTAGCTCCCAGGCATGACTTCTCCAGGCCACAGCCGAGCTATGAGGCCCTTCATGGCCTGTTCGGCCACCTTGTGGAGCTCAACCAGCTGCTTCAGCTGGTCGCTCAGGGGCACCGGATGTTTGGCCTCAACATACTGAGACCAGAACACTTTTTCCGTCGAGC
>NC_057801.1:89656800-89662239 GCF_018294505.1 Triticum aestivum | reverse complement strand
TGGCTAGCTCGTAGCAACAACATAACCAAGAGCCCCGGCAATTCGGATACCAAGGATAACAACGGCAGGTCACGTCACAACAAGCATAAACGCCGCATTAACGGTGACAATACTGAAGATACGACAGTCAATGCCGGATTCAGAGGCTCTAAACCGGGTCAGCGGAAGAAGCCATTCAAAAGAAACCCTCAGGGCCCATCCAGCTTAGACCGGATACTCGATCGCTCGTGCCAGATACATGTCACACCCGAACAATCAGCCAATCACACCAACAGGGATTGTTGGGTGTTCTAGCAGGCAGGCAAGTTAAGTGCCGAGATTAGAGACAAGGGGCTACATAGCGATGATGAGGAGGGGCCCCGGCCGCCGAACAACAAAGGACAGAAGGGATTTCCCCCGCAAGTTCGGACGATGAATATGATATACGCAACCCACATCCCCAAAAGGGAGCGGAAGCGTGCTCTCAAGGACGTCTATGCGCTGGAGCCAGTCGCCCCAAAGTTCAACCCATGGTCCTACTGCCCCGATCACCTTCGATCGATGGGACCATCCCACCAGCATCCGTCACGGCGGATTCGCCGCACTGGTCCTAGACCCAATTATCGACGGATTCCACCTTACCAGAGTCCTAATGGACGGCGGCAGTAGCCTGAACCTGCTTTACCAGGACACAGTGCAAAAAATGGGCATTGATCCTTCAAGGATTAAACCCACAAAGACAACCTTCAAAGGTGTCATACTAGGGGTAGAAGCCAGCTGTACAGGCTCGGTCACACTCGAGGTGGTCTTCGGATCCCCGGATAACTTCGGGAGCGAGGAGTTAATCTTCGACATAGTCCCATTCCGCAGCGTCTATCACGCCCTGCTCGGGCGAACCGCATTTGCCAAATTCAATGCGGTGCAGCACTACGCATATCTCAAGCTCAAGATGCCAGGACCTCGCGGAGTCATCACGGTAAACGGAAACACCGAACGCTCTCTCCGAATGAAGGAGCACACGGCAGCCCTGGCAGCGGAAGTACAGAGTAGCCTCTCAAGGCAGTTCTCCAATCCAGGTGCCAAACATCCGGACAACGTCAAGCGAGCCCGATGTAACCTACAACAAATCCGGCTGGCATGTTCCGAGCAAGCATAGCAGTGCGGCCCCAACCCCGGCCCCCGTCAAATGGCGATACTGGTACCACGCGTACATAATTACGCCTTAGAGATACCATGGGCATAAGGGGAGGGGCACAACAACGGCATGCCCAGAATGTGGCTCAACCGCACTAAGGGGCTCCCTATTTTGTCGTTTTCCTTTTCACACACTTTCAGGACCCAACTATTCGGAAGTCCTGTCCGGTAATACTCTCGCCGAACCAACAATGCAATAGCCAGGGAGGAAGCAAGCCACGTCAAAAGTCCAGGTGGTCTCTATAACGAGTTTAATACCTGTTTCTCTTACAATCCTGCAGCTTGCCCCTGGAGGGGAATATGTCAAATACTCCCATCTCTTGCTTACCGCACTTTTTGTATCGTTCTGCTTTCGCAGTAGCCCTTTTTTAATGAACAATATATAGCTCTTACCTATTATTGTACTTATCTATTTTTATATGCAAATATGTTCAGTCATGACACTATGCAACCGTACACTTTGGTACGGATAATACACCAGGGGCTTACAACACCCCATAACATGGTGTGAGAAGACCGAACACTCTAACAAGTGCGGCACCCCGAACTTATAGCACTATATGCATCGGCTCCGAATCATGTCTTTGGTCAATAGTTGGGTTTGCCCGGCTCCCATGTTTTGGTACCTTACGTTCCGCATTGTTGGCTAAGGTAGCGCTGGGAGAACTACTGCGATTGTGCCCCAGTTGAGCTGGGTTAACACCTCAGTAGAGAAAGCTAAAACTGACTGTCATGATAGTGCGAGAGACCGGTCGCTGTTCGCGAGGTTTCTTCGAGTCCTTAAAGACTTATGCCGCTTCGAGCGAGGAACTGGACTTATCCGGCCTAGCCGTGGATAGCGCCCCGAACTCGGTCTTCCGAATACTAGGGGCTTCGCCGAAATTTAAAATTATAGAATTCTATGGCTAAGTGAGAGTGATAAAGCATTATAAGTCTGACGGCCTGGTTCGTTGTGCTGAACTCCTCCCTAGATGGACCCAAGAATGGGAACAAAAGCGCTCAGGTTTATCCCGAACACCCCAGCACTCGTGGCATGGGGGACGAAGCTGATGACTTGCATCTCTCAGATTTGATAAACAGCCGCACAGAAGGTAATATTTTAAATTAACAAGCGTTGCTTAACGCATATGAACAAAGCTTCAGCGTACAGGATAACAAATGCGAGTTTACTCAAAAATTACATCTTTGGAGCACTCATCCGCTATGCGGCGGGCACCCTTCAGAACGCCATTATAATACATCTCGGGCGTACGATACTCCTTCGGCGGTGGCGCGTCCGTCAACAGCTTCTCCGCGTCTAGCTTGCCCCAGTGCACCTTAGCACGGGCAAGGGCCCGACGGGCACCTTCAATACAAATGGAGCGCCTGACGACCTCAATCCACGGACACGCGTCCACCAACCGCCGCACCAGACTGAAGTAGCTCCCAGGCATGACTTCTCCAGGCCACAGCCGAGCTATGAGGCCCTTCATGGCCTGTTCGGCCACCTTGTGGAGCTCAACCAGCTGCTTCAGCTGGTCGCTCAGGGGCACCGGATGTTTGGCCTCAACATACTGAGACCAGAACACTTTTTCCGTCGAGCTCCCCTCTTCGGCTCGGTAGTATGCGGCGGCATCAGACACACTACGGGGCAGATCGGCGAACGCTCCTGGAGAGCTTCGGATTTGGGTAAGTAGCAGATAATTAACTTTTATATTTTTGCTTTGCATAAAGAATGCCTTACCCGCCGCTATCTTCTTCATCGCCTTGATCTCCTGAAGGGCCTACTGGGCTTCGGCCTTAGCGGTCTTGGCACTCTCAAGAGCCAAGGCAAGCTCGGACTCTGGAGTCTTCGAGTCACGCTCCAAACTCTCGTGTTTTTCCACGAGAGCTTGGAGCTCTTGCCGCACCTCCGCCACCCACGCCTCCTGCTTCTCTCGCTCGGTGCGCTCCAAGGCCGCACTCTTTTCGACCTTCGAAACCGCCTCTTTCAGGGTCGCCACCTCGGTCGTGACTCCTGCAACATTAACGTTGGTCCTGTTATTATTATGCAACCAAGTATTTCTATATACATTTACAGGAGGTACTATGTACCCTCTTTATCCTCGAGCTGCTTCTTGGCACGGCCGAGCTCGCTCTCAGACCGCTCGAGGCTTTCCTTCAAGGCATTGACCTCCGCAGTCAGTGTGGCAGAGGTCAGCAGCGCAGCCTACATTCCCATATTGACATATTTCTATTAGACTCCTGCGTATATCTTTTGAGATCCTCAGTTCGGCTTTTCTTTCCGAACACCGAACTGAGCATCAGGGGCTACTGTCTATGCGGTAAAAAAAATTATATATGTTTTTGAACACATACCTCAAAGCCCGTTAACAGGCTTGTGCAGGCTTCCGTCAGCCCGCTCTTGGCGGACTGAACCTTCTGAATTACCGCACTCATAACAGTGCGGTGTTCTTTGTCGATGGAGGCGCCATTAAGCGCGTCCAGCAAATGGTCCAGCGCCTCCGGGTGGACGGAAGTCGCCGGCGTCGCGGGCTTGCCCTTCTTATGAAGGCGCCGCCTGTCGGGCTCTGGAACCACTGATGGTTCCGGAGCAGTGTTCGGCCTGGGCCGGACTTAGATCCCTCCGGGGCTTTACCCCCTTTGGGCTGGGAGTCCGGAAGGTCGCCTTGTGGCGCATCCAGGACCACCTCCTCCTGGTTTTGTCCCCTACGGGACTCCACCTCAGCGTCGTCTATAGGGAGAGGGGAGGAGGCCGTCGGAAGTGAAGCGCTATTCACATCCGACGAATTCAGAGATCCGCTCGACGAATCGCCAAGCTGAGCTCTGGGCGGACTGCATGATTAGCTTCGGTGTTAGAAGCTATCAAATAATAAAGGAGTGCAATAAGTCATTCGGGTAGCCAGACACTTGCGATTTTGCGAGGGGCTTGACCCTGGATGGCCAGTCCTCCCCGTCGTCTTCGGTGTCGGGGGCGTAGTCCGGCAGAAGGGACTTCCCCTTCTTGGACCCTCCGGCTTCCCCAGTTAGGGCGGCCTTTCTCTTCTTTCCTCCCCCCGTTGGAGGGGGAGAGGCATCTTCTTCTTCCTCCTCCTCCTCGTCTTCGGAGGCGGAGGGTGCGTTGGGGCCGTCGGGCAAATCCGACGACACCGGGCACCGAGAACTCTTTTGGGTCCCCGTGGCCTTCTCCTTGGCCTTCTTCTCCGGCACCACGTGGGGTGCCGGAACCAGTAGCTTCGCTAAGTGTGCGTCTACTGGGCCTTCGGGCAAAGGTGTCGGACAGTCGAACTGTCCGGATGTCCTCTTCCAGTCCTGTCAAAGGAACGGGAGTTTAGATCCCACATAAAGTCACACTATGAAATTCGGGTATCCCGTAAGGGACTAAAGGTAAGCTTACTTTAGAGGCTTGACGTTTGGCGCAGAATCTGCGATCCTCGGTGACGGGAGGGGAGACCTTGGAACTCTTGAAAAGCACCTTCCAGGCGTCCTCGTGCTTCGTTTTGAAGAGCCGGGATAGAGTCTGGTGTCGGGCCGGGTCGAACTCCCATAAATTGAAGTCCCGTCGTTGACACGGGAGGATCCGGTGGAAGAGCATGACCTGGACCACATTGACAAGCTTGACCTTCTTGGTCACCAGGTCTCGGACGCAGGTTTGGAGTCCGGTCACCTCTTCCGGATTGCCCCACGACAGGCCCGTCTCTTTCCAAGATGTGAGCCGGGTGGGGATGCCAGATCGAAATTTGGGGGCCACTGCCCATTTAGGGTCACGCGGCTCGGTGATATAAAACCACCCAGATTGCCACCCTTTGATGGTTTCCACGAAGGCACCCTCGAGCCAGGTGATGTTGGCTATCTTGCCCACCATGGCGCCTCTGCATTCCGCCTATCGGCCTTGCACGACCTTCGGCTTGACGCTGAAGATCTTCAGCCATAGGCCAAAGTGGGGCTGGATGCGGAAGAAGGCCTCGCACATGACGATAAACGCCGAGATATTGAGGATGAAGTTCGGGGCCAGATCGTGGAAGTCCAGGCCGTAGTAGAACATGAGCCCCCGGACGAACGGGTGAAGAGGAAAACCCAGTCCGCGGAGGAAATGGGGAAGAAAAACAACCCTCTCATGGGGCCTGGGGGTGGGGATGAGTTGCCCCACATCTGGAAGCCGGTGCGCGATGTCGTTAGACAAGTATCCGGCCTTCCTCAGGTTTTTGATTTGTCCCTCCATGAGGGAGGAGGCCATCCATCTGCCTCCCGCTCCAGACATGGTTGGAGAAGGTTGAGGTGGGAAGT
>NC_057801.1:89524648-89593208 GCF_018294505.1 Triticum aestivum | reverse complement strand
CTCATAGTAGCTCCTGGGTATTTGATACCGATGCAGTTGCTCATATTTGTAACTCAAAACAGGAGCTGCAGAATAAGCAAAGACTGGCGAAGGATGAGGTGACGATGCGCGTCGGGAATGGTTCCAAGGTCGATGTGATTGCCGTCGGCATGCTACCTCTACATTTACCTACGAGATTAGTTTTAAACCTCAATAATTTTTATTTAGTGCCAGCTTTGAGCATGAACATTGTATCTGGACCTCATTTAATGCAAGATGGCTACTCATTTAAATCCGAGAATAATGGTTGTTCTATTTATATGAGAGATATGTTTTATGGTCATGCCCCGCAGGTCAATGGTTTATTCTTATTGAATCCCGAACGTGATGTTACACATATTCATAGTGTGAATACCAAATGATGTAAGATTAATAATGATAGTCCCACATACTTGTGGCACTGCCGCCTTGGTCACATTGGTGTCAAACGCATGAAGAAACTCCATGCAGATGGACTTTTGGAGTCTCTTGATTATGAATCATTTGACACATGCGAACCATGCCTCATGGGAAAAATGACCAAGACTCTGTTCTCCTGAACAATGGAGCGAGCAACCAACTTATTGGAAATAATACATACTGATGTGTGCGGTCCAATGAGCATTGAGGCTCGTGGTGGCTATCATTATGTTCTCACCTCACTGTTGACTTAAGTAGATATGGGTATGTCTACTTAATGAAACACAAGTCTGAGACCTTTGAAAAGTTCAAGCAATTTCAGAGTGAGGTGGGGAATCAACGTGACAAGAAAATAAAGTTCTTATGATCAGATCGTGGAGGAGAATATTTGAGTCACGAACTTGGTACGCACTTAAGGAAATGAGGAATTGTTTCACAACTCACGCTGCCTGGAACACCTCAGCGTAATGGTGTGTCTGAACGTCGTAATCACACTCTATTGGATATGGTGCGATCTATGATGTCTCTTACTGATTTACCGCTATCATTTTGGGGTTATGCTTTAGAGACAGCCGCATTCACTTTAAATAGGGCACTATCTAAATCCGTTGAGACGACACCGTATGAATTATGGTTTGGGAAGAAACCTAAGCTGTCGTTTCTAAAAGTTTGGGGATGCGATGCTTATGTCAAGAAACTTCAACCTGAAAAGCTCGAATCCAAGTCGGAAAAATGCGTCTTCATAAGGTACCCTAAGGAAACCATTGGGTATACCTTCTACCTCAGATCCGAAGGAAAGATCTTTGTTGCCAAGAACGGATCCTTTCTGGAGAAAGAGTTTCTCTCGAAAGAAGTAAGTGGGAGGAAAGTAGAACTTGATGAAGTACTGCCTCTTGAACCAGAAAGTAGCGCAGCTCAGGAAGATGTTTATGTGGTGCCTGCACCGACTAGAGAGGAAGTTAATGATGATGATCATGAAACTTCATATCAAGTTACTACTGAACTTCGTAGGTCCACAAGGACACGTTCCACACCAGAATGGTATGGCAACCCTGTCCTCGAAATCATGTTGTTAGACAACGGTGAACCTTCGAACTATGAAGAAGCGATGGCGGGCCCGGATTCCAACAAATGGCTTGAAGAAATCCGAGATAGGATCCACGTATGAAAACAAAGTATGGACTTTGACAGACTTGCCGGATGATCGGCAAGCCATAGAAAACAAATGGGTCTTTAAGAAGAAGACTGACGGGATGGTAATGTGACCGTCTATAAGGCTCGGCTTGTCGCTAAGGGTTATCAACAAGTTCAAGGGGCTGACTACGACGAGACCTTCTCACCCGTAGCGAAGCTGAAGTCCGTCTGAATCATGTTAGCAGTTGCCACATTCTATGATTATGAGATATGGCAAATGGACGTCAAAACGGCATTCCTCAACGGTTTCCTTAAGGAAGAATTGTATATGATGCAGCTGGAAGGTTTTTTCGATCCTAAGAATGCTGACAAGGTGTGCAAGCTCCAGCGCTCCATCTATGGGCTGGTGCAAGCATCTCGGAGTTGGAACATTCGCTTTGGTGAAATGATAAAAGCGTTTGGGTTTATGCAGACTTATGGAGAAGCCTGTGTTTACAAGAAAGTGAGTGGGAGCTCTGTATCATTTCTCATATTATATGTGGATGACATACTATTGATGGGAAATGATTTAGAACTTTTGGAAAGCATAAAGGCCTACTTGAATAAGTGTTTTTCAATGAAGGGCCTTGGAGAAGCTGCTTACATATTACGCATCAAGATCTATAGAGATATATCGAGACGCCTCATCGGTCTTTCACAAAGCACATACCTTGATAAGATATTGAAGAAGTTCAATATGGATCAGTCCAAGAAGGGTTTCTTTCCTGTATTGCAAGGTGTGAAATTGAGCACGGCTCAATGCCCAACCTCGGCAGAAGATAGAGAAAAGATGAGTGTCATCCCCTATGCCTCAGCCATAGGGTCTATTATGTATGCCATGTTGTGTACCAGACCAGAAGTAACCTTGTCGTAAGTTTGGTAGGGAGGTACCAAAGTAATCCCGTCATGGAACACTGGACAGCGGTAAACAATATCCTGAAGTACCTGAAAAGGACTAAGGATGTGTGGTAATCCCCAAGTGCAGGGAATCATCGTAGCAATTTCCAAAGGTGGAAGTGATAAGTATGGAGTGTCGAACCCACAAAGAGCTAAAGGTAAGATCAATATTCTCTCAAGTCCTATCTGCCACTGATATGACTCTACGTACACCGAACGTTTGCTTCCAACTAGATACGAGAAATAAAACTATGTTGTGGGTATGAAGAGGATAACTTTGCATGATATCGGAGAGCTAAAATATAAAAGTAGGTGCTGTTATCATAAAGTTAGAATATATTACTAAATATTATAAATAGCGAGTGCGGAATAATAATGGATCGGTGTGCGGAATTATCCTAGGCAATTGTTAACAAGACCGGTAATCACTATTGCAATTTCATATGAGGGAGAGGCATAAGCTAACATACTTTCTCTTCTTGGATCATATGCACTTATGATTGGAACTCGAGCAAGCATCCGCAACTACTAAAGATCATTCAGATAAAACCCAACCATAGCATTAAAGTATCAAGTCCTCTTTATTCCCATACACCATGTCCCACTTATCCGTGTTTGTGTTTCAGTCACTCACGCAACACAGACAATAAGTAAACCATGGACATATTGCAACACCATACAGCGGGAATCCCTCACGCTTGCGCGACACGGAGGGCACCATAGGACAGCACCAAAGTAAAACATATAACTCATACCAATCTAAATCATCAATCAACCCAAAGACAAAGGATATCTACTCAAAACATCATAGGATGGCAACACATCATTGGATCATATTATGTGGCATAAAGCACCATGTTCAAGTAGGGATTACAGCGGGGTGCGGGAGAGTGGACCGCGTAAAAGAGATGAGGGTGGTGATGATGATGGTGATGTTGATGAAGATGATCACCGCGGTAATGATTCCCCTCCCGATGGCACTCCAGCACCACCGAGAGAGAGAAGGAGAGGTTCTCCCCCTTGTGCTTCCTCCTCCATGGCCTCCCCCCTAGATGGGGAGAGGTTCTTCCTCTAGTCCTTGGCCTTCATGGCAATGATGGCCCCTCCGGGATCCTCCTCCATGGCCTCCGGTGATGATGGCCCCCTCCAGCAGGGTGCCAGGGAGGGCCTAGATTGATTTCTCGTGGCTACAGAGGCTTGCGGCGGCGGAACTTCCAATCTAGGTTATTTTCTGGAGGTTTCTGTATTTATAGGAATTTTTTGCGTCGGTCTCACGTCAGGGGGGGGTCTCCGAATCGTCCATGAGATAGGGGCCCACGCCCAAGGGGGTGGGCGCGCCCCCACCCTCGTGGACAGCCCGAGACTCTTTTGGCCCAACTCTTTTACTCCAGGGGCTTTTTTTGGTCCATAAAAATCATCAAAAATGGCACGTCAATTGGACTCCGTTGGTATTCCTTTTCTGTAAAACTCGAAAACAAGGGAAAAATAGAAACTGGCACTGGGCTCTAGGTTAATAGGGTAGTCCCAAAAATCATATAAAATAGCATATAAATGCATATAAAACATCTACGATGGATAATATAATAGCATGAATACTTCATAAATTATTGATACGTTGGAGACGTATCAATATGTTTCTCGTTTATGGAGGTGATGAAGAGCTCATCGTAAAGGGTTACATCAATGCTAGTTTCGACACAGATCTGGATGACTCCAAGTCACAAACCGGATATGTGTACATTTTGAATGGTGGGGTAGTCAGCTGGTGCAGTTGCAAGCAAAGTGTCGTGGCGGGATCTTCATGTGAAGCGGAGTACATGGCAGCCTCAGAGGCAGCACATGAAGCAATCTGGATGAAGGAGTTCATTACTGACCTAGGAGTTATACCTAATGCGCCGGGCCCGATGACTCTCTTCTATGACAACACTGGAGCTATTGCCCTTGCCAAGGAGCCCAGGTTTCACAAGAAGACCAGGCATATCAAGCGTCGCTTCAACTCCATTCGTGAAAATGTTCAAGATGGAGACATAGATATTTGTAAAGTGCATACGGATCTGAATGTCACAGATCCGTTGACTAAACCTCTTCCACGAGCAAAACATGATTAACACCAGAAATCTATGGGTGTTCGATTCATCACAATGTAACTAGATTATTGACTCTAGTGCAAGTGGGATACTGTTGGAAATATGCCCTAGTGGCAATAATAAAATGGTTATTATTATATTTCCTTGTTCATGATAATTGTCTGTTGTTCATGCTATAATTGTATTAACCGAAAACCGTAATACATGTGTGAATACATAGACTGTAATGTGTCCCTAGTAAGCCTCTAGTTGATTAGCTCATTGATCAACAGGTGGTTGTCGTTTCCTGACCATGGACATTGGATATCATTGATAACGGGATCACATCATTAGGAGAATGATGTGATGGACAAGACCCAATCCTAAGCATAGCACAAGATTGTGTAGTTCGTTTGCTAAGAGCTTTTCTAATGTCAAGTATCATTTCCTTAGACCATGAGATTGTGCAACTCCCGAATACCGTAGGAATGCTTTGGGTGTACCAAACATCACAACATAACTGGGTGGCTATAAAGGTGCACTACAGGTATCTCCAAAAGTGTCTGTTGAGTTGGCATGAATCGAGACTGGGATTTGTCACTCCGTGCGATGGAGAGGTATCTCTGGGCCCACTCGGTAATGCATCATCATAATGAGCTCATTGTGACTAAGGAGTTAGTCACGGGATCATGCATTACGGAACGAGTAAATAGACCTGCCGGTAACGAGATTGAACGAGGTATTGGGATACCAACGACTGAATCTCGGGCAAGTAACATACCGGTGGACAAAGAGAAATGTATACAAGATTGATTGAATCCCCGACATCGTGGTTCATCCGATGAGATCATCGTGGAACATGTGGGAGCCAACATGGGTATCCAGATCCCGCTGTTGGTTATTGGCCGGAGAGATGTCTCAGTCATGTCTGCATGGTTCCCGATCCCCTAGGGTCTACAAACTTAAGGTTCGGTGACGCTAGAGTTGTTATGGGAAATAGTATGTGGTTTCCGAAGGTTGTTTGGAGTCCCAGATGAGATCCCGGACGTCACGAGTAGTTCCGAAATGGTCCGGAGATGAAGATTTATATATGGGAAGTCCTTATTCGGTCGTCGGAAGTGTTCGAGGGGTTACCGGTATTGTACCGGGACCACCGAAGGGGTTTCGGGGGTCCACCGGGAGGGTCCACCTACCACGGAGGGCCTTATGGGCTGAATATGGAGGGGAACCAGCCCCTAGGTGGGCTGGGCGCCAACTCCCCCCTAGGGCCCATGCGCCTAGGGTTGGGGGAAACCCTAAGTGGGCGCCCCCACCTAGCTTGGGAGGCAAGCTTCCCCCTTGGCCGCCGCCCCCTTAGATGGGATCTAAGGGGGCCGGCCCCTCTACCCTTCCCCTATAAATAGTGGGGGTGGCAGGGCTGCCTCACCCCTCCCCCTGGTGCAGCCCTCCCTCCCCAACACCTCCTCCTCCTTAGAGCTTGGCAAAGCCCTGCAGAAATACCACAAGCTCCACCACCACAGCGTTGTGCTGTCGGAGCTCTCCCTCAACTTCTCCTCTCCCCTTGCTGGATCAAGAAGGAGGAGACGTCCCCGGGCTGTACGTGTGTTGAACGCGGAGGCGCCGTCCGTTTGGCGCTAGATCAGATCTTCCGCGATTTGAATCGCCGCGAGTACGACTCCATCATCCGCGTTCTAGTAACACTTCCGCTTAGCGATCTTCAAAGGTATGAAGATGTTCTTCCTCTCTCTCTCTTGTTGCTAGAATCTCCTAGATGGATCTTGGCGATACGTAGGAAAATTTTGAATTATTGCTACGTTCCCCAACACTTAGATGGGATCTAAGGAGGCCGGCCCCCTCTTTCCTTCCCCTATAAATAGTGAGGGGGGGGAGGGCTGCCGCACCCCTTCCCCTGGCGCAGCCCCTCCCTCCCCAACGCCTCCTCCTCCTTCGTAGAGCTTGGCGAAGCCCTGCAGAAATACCTCAAGCTCCACCACCACGCCGTCGTGCTGCCGGGGCTCTCCCTCAACTTCTTCTCTCCCCTTGCTGTATCAAGAAGGAGGAGACGTCCCCGGGCTGTACGTGTGTTGAACACGGAGGCGCCGTCTGTTCGACGCTAGATCGGATCTTCCGCGATTTGAATCGCCGCGAGTACGACTCCATCATCCACGTTCTTGTAACACTTCCGCTTAGCAATCTTCAAAGGTATGAAGATGCACTCTCTCTCTCTCTCTCGTTGCTAGAATCTCCTAGATTGATCTTGGTGATACGTAGAAAAATTTTGAATTATTGCTACGTTACCCAACAAGATGCGGATCTACAAGCAAAGCACCAGGCGACCTTCGACTCCCTCTGGTCGGAATCGTAGGCGGAGGCCAAACACCGTCGTTGGAGCACGTCACGAAAGTCGATGATTTGCTCACGTATATTGATGAGGAGGAGGACCCGGAGCCCTCCTACGTGCCCATCTACCCGGCGCCCAACACTGACGTCGTGGACATCTCCGACGACGATGTGTAGTAGCTAGCGTGTCGTGGTACGTAGGTTTATTTTGCATGGTTTTGTATGGATCTATGAGATGAAATATGAGAGACTCGAATGCATAAGACCAAGTAAAAGGCATGACATGTCACTGTTTGCGACGCGCCCGGTCATGTCCGTGGGCTTTGAGTGGTCGGGTTTGCCTAGTCTGGACGTAGATGCTCTAACTTAGCCCATATAGAAGGTGTCGCCTTTGGATAAACTTTATTCCTAGATTTTAGAGGTTTTTATATACAAGGACTGTATAATCCCGTCTTGACCAATATAGCTCTTTGAATCGTAAAAAAAGAAAAAAAAATACTTATCTTTTTTAGTGATCGTCAAATACTTTTTTTCTATCACTAGCAAAAAGGCCCGTGAGTTGTAACGGGAGAAAAAAATCTCCAATAATCATGATCACATTTTGCCGCATCACCGAGATACACTATCACTCTCAATTTCGTGAAATAGTCGATTTCTTTAAACTCATGAACATATTTGCAATCTTGAACATTTTCAAATTCATAAGCACTTTTACAATTTTTTGGACATTTCAAAAGTCAAGAATATTTTTTGAATTCATGAACATTTTATACTATTTGCAAACATTTTTTTAACAATTTTCTTGGATCAGCGCACATTTCTAGAATGGACGAACGTTGTTTTTAAAATTGGTGGAACAATTTTTGAAATACAAGTAGATTTTTGTGATTTAACATACATTTTTTGAATCAACAAACATTTTAACAATAAATAAACTATTTTGTCAGTCACGAAAGTTTTTCCATTTTTAGGTTATTTTTCCATTCATGAATATGTTTTGAATTGGTGAAATTTTTTAGTAAGAAAATTTTAGGAACATATTTTGAACCCACAAACATTTTATGGTTTATTAAATATTTTATTTGAAAATCCTCATTTTTTAAAAAATTTCGGAACTTTTTGAAGTCCCAAGTCATTTAAAGTAGAAAAAAACATATAGTAACCATGAAATATTTATCTTTTTTTTTTTAGAAGTGCGCCAATTAATTGTTATGCAACTTCTACCGGGCCATGCCCAGGCTACACCAATTCTGATGGGCTAGAGTGTTCAGCCTCTCCCATTCTCTCCCAGGCTACTACAACCCCAACCTCCAAACCCCCTACCTCTGGAACCCTGACCTCGCCGCCGCCCGTCCGCTCGCACCACCGACGCCGGCGATCCCCACGCCGCCCTGGTTCTCTCTCTTTCTACGCCCGCGCGGCTTCATTCCAGCTCACCATTTTCTAGTCACATCACTCAGATAAGCTCTCGTGGTACTGTTTGCAGATCTAGCATTTGCGACCTCAGCGATGGCGTCGCCGTCGTCGGACAAACGGGGCGAGCTTCCGCCGCCCTCGGAACACATCGCCGGCGAGCTGCCCCGCGACGCGCTCTACGACATCCTGCTGCGTCTCCCCGCGAAGGATGTATGCCGCCTCCGCGCCGTCAGCCCCTCGTGGCGCTCTCTCACCTTGGACCCGCTCTTCGTCAAGGCCCACGCGGCCCGCCATCCGGGCCCGCTCCTCGCCACCACCTTCGTCGACGGCGAGTCCCGCGGCGTCAGCATCGTGGATCTGCTCTCCGGCGACGTCATCAAGCGGATGCGCCACTCCGACCCCGACCTGAGAGTGCAGCGCACGCGCCTCGACCGTGTCTGCCTCGTCGGAGGGCGCCACCCTCTGGGCGTGCCTGTCACCCTGCTCGACCCGGCCACGGGTGCTGTCATCAGCTCGTCGCATGACATCTCCATGAAGTATTCGGGTTTGCTGAAGACAAGAAAGGCACACATGGACTCGTGCATTTTTGGGAAAGTCCTCTCCACAGGAGTGTACAAGGCGTTCCGCTTCCTTGAAGTTCGCCCTCTGGTTAGTCCGCAGCAGCTATGCGAGGTCATGACTCTCAACGGCCGCAGCCCTGGACGGTGGAGGGCAAGACCAGGACCCCCGGGCCGTGTCTTTTCCGATCACACGATGAAAAGTGCGGTCATCGATGGGGTCGTGTATTTCTTGATGGATTTTTCTAACATGTATCAGTCGAAGGTGACCATTAAACCAGCCACCATAGCTGCATTCAACCTGGAGACAGAAGTATGGATGCCGCCGATTGATGGTCCGGAACAAGTCAGCAGCTTATATGACGAAGAAGATGTGCTTCCTGTCTTCAAGGACCCCAGAGCTGTGGGGATTCTCTCGATAACCAATTTGAATGGGTCCTTAGTGGTGGCGCAGGTTCATCATAGTTTACCTCAATCTATGGACCTATGGTTTCTGATGGATCTTGAGAAAGGTCTCTGGGTTAAAAAGTACAGCATAGGTTATTACCGACGCGAGGATCTTTTTAGTTATCCTTTGCTGGTGTTAGATGACGAGAGGATTGTCTTTGTGATGCAATTAACGGGGCTGCTACAGGTTTATGATCCAAAAACAGAAACTTACACAGATTTGTGGCAGCTGGAAGATTTCAAGTCTATGTGTATTTACACAGGAAATCTGCTGAGTCAATAGGCTGGTTTTCACTGCTGAGGTGAGTACTGTATTTGTATGCACATATTTTACCAGGGGTGAGACCATAGAAATTAGTTAAGCCAGTTCTAATTGTCATTCTCAATTCCCAATCATTTTTTCTGACTTAGTTAAACTTGACTTTGCTAATGCCGCCTGCAGTTATGTAGCCAGTGGCTCTCCCACCTGATGATATAACAACTAACAATGACATCTAGTTGAATGTTGTTTAAGGATCAATAAGTAGATTATGTAAATAATAACTCCTCTTCACTGGAGTTTTGTGAATAACCTTTTAAAAAAGGATATACTGCCATCTTAGGAAGAAACTGGCAAATACTCTCTCCTTAACAAAATGTAAGATGTTTTTTATGCCCTATGCAAAACCAAAAAACGTGTTACATTTTGGTGCAGAAGGAGTATGTATTTGTAGGTTTATATTAATGTGATTTTACTAGATTAATGTAAACCGTAAGGGCTATTTTGTTATTTTGATTCTTAAGGCCTATTTGGTTATTTTTATATGCCAAATTGGATTACAGATTTACTGGGGCCTAGTTCGTATTAATCTTTATATGTACATCAAGCAGGATCTTCTAAGTCATATCTCATGAACTCCACTTTTTTTCACTCCCCCAGCGATTAGCATGGCCATTAATGTATTAAGTATACCCTAAAATAGTCTAACAACAAGGCATGCATAGATTTTTACCATTTGGATGTTAGTGTGGGTTTTGGTAGGTATTTTCTCCCAATCAAGCTAAGTAGCATGGCGAACGTTTCTTCTTGTATTGCCGTATTGTCAACTTATTATATGCTCTTGTTTACTGACACAAGCTGGTCAACAAAGAGCGTTTCAATTATATTTTTGCTAATTTAAGCTTGGAGGGCAACATAGTTATTATGGTAAAGATAATTTTGAAGAATATTTTTGTAGGCTAACAGAATGTGACATACTAATCAGAGTGCCAGCAGTTCCGCCAGGCGCTAAGGATGGTGTGTTTTAGACCCGACGAGTGGTATTCTATTGAAACAGTACCTTTCCGATTTATACGAGCAAATTTTGCCTTGAGTTATCCTTTTTCGTCTAATAATAGTAATAACATAACGCTGTCTTAGTAGTTGATACTCCCTCCGTCTGAAAATACTTGTCATCAAAAAGAATAAAAAGGTGTATCTAGATGTATTTTAGTTCTAGATACATCTCTTTTCATCCATTTTGATGACAAGTATTTTCGGAGGGAGGGAGTACTTGATACACTGAGTGCTTTGATTAAGGCCCTGTTTGGCATTGCGGTGGATTAGGATATCCTATTTGGTTGAACCGATTTTACATGTCTTGTCATTTTTGTGTCAGCTTTTTGTGTCATCTTCAGGAAAGGAACTGAAAATTGCGTTTGGAATTTTGATGTATTGTAATCCTTCGCTAGTCAATGACCCTTTGTATGCTGCTGAGTTCTTATCCCCTTTGTATGCTGCTGAGTTCTTATCCACACCACGGCGTTGCACACAAGTATATATATCGCTGGCTTCACTCTCTGTTTGCTTGATGTCTAATAATGTATCTGCTCTTTGCACTTACAGGCCAAGCATTCTACAGTGTGCATCATCCAAAGAAGCGCCACTCTTTTTCCCTGATGGCGATGTCGCGTGCTGCTAATTTGTTGATGAAGCCAGTTTGCTGAGTTGTGTTGTGTGAGCCTTCTCGCCAATCTTTTTAATGTCCGTAGAATCTACTTTGCTATGTTTGGTTGCATGTGTGGATGGGCCATGTGTGACACTGTCCTGGAGGACTCTTAATCATGTATGCATCGAATTGTCACTTATCCTTTTTCTTTTGTGAAAGCAAGACCGACAGTTTGGCTTTGTGACTCTAATTTCAAGTACATGATCTGCAAGTCTTTTTCTTTGGGCAGATTATGAATTCGGCAAACTTTATAACTTTGTGGACTAGTTCCTATCTAGGAGCTCCGCTCTTGCGTATAATACCATGGAAATTGGAGATTGATCCCTTCTCTGTTGGAATGCAGTGGAAATTTCATGCTGTCATTTTTACGGAAACCACTGCCATAAGTTCCATTGTTGAAACGCAACTGATATGACTTCACAATCATTGTTGTATAATCCAATAGGATAGACGCATCAAGGCTGCTTGATGACCTGCGTGTTTGGTACTATCTGGTCAGGCTGTAGAACTTTGTAAGCAGTATTGTACTCCCTCCGTAAAGAAATATAATTAGTGATGTAAGAGCAATTCCAATGCGTCGACTGAAACTGACGGCGACTTTGTTTGCTTTTTGTCTGTTTGGGTCGGCCGCCCCTCGATGTCCGCCTAGTTTACGATTTGGGTTGGCCGTGCGTCCAAGCCCCACGACCCATTTTCTGTCTGCGCAGAATTTTGAAAAAGGCCTGTGGCCATAGATAATGCCAGCGACTATGCCGTCGCCCATAGTTCATGCCGGCACCATGCCAGCGCCGGCATACAATGCCAGCCTCCAAAAAACCCACCACACAGTTCATACTGGTGCACTGCCAGCGCACAAAAAGGGGCGGGGACAACGCCATATCATCCGTGGTTATGTGAGCACTGCATACAAAAAAGGGATGGCGCTCACCGCCTCCCTTGTTGCCGCCGTGACGCGGTCGTTGGTTTCCTCCTGCTGCGTGGCGACGGCGAGGGAGGTGGCGGCCGCTGCTTCGTCCCTTGCGTCTGCCATGTGTCGGGGGTTGGGTGCGACATATGCCAAAGGATGGCTTATCATGGTGGGAGCGAGTAGAACGTCGCCGGTGCCTGGAAGCGGGATGAGGCGTAGACACGAATGCCGGCGCACTTTGCCCAGGTTCGGGGCTCTCCTAGAAGATAACACCCCTAGTCCTGCTCTGTGGGGTCTCCGCATGATCACTAAGGCACTAGTGAGTACAACGATGCTCCTCGAGCTGTATGCTAAAGGTGGAAGGAGCCATGGCTAGCTCTCTTCCTCCTCTAGGTATGAGTCTAGTTCTAACAGGTTGGGAACCCTTTGCATGGGTGCCCTGGTGGGTTTATATAGGCCTACCCCCCAGGGGTACAATGGTAACTTGGCCGGGTGTAGGACCCAGCTGTCAGCGCCTCTGGTCGCCGGCTTCTCTATCGATAGCTGGGGCCCGCCGCCTGGTGGGCCCCTCCGACTGGTCCGGTACGGAGCCGACAGGGCGCTTCCGCTGCTGGCGGGTCTGGTTGGTGGCTGATTACTGTAGCCGTGACGCTAGTGACGCATGCTTGGTTGCGCAAGGCATGGCTACAGTCCCGCCGCCTGGCGGGAGATCGCTGTAGCCTCGTCGTGTATAGTCTGGTTAATGGCGCTTAGGTCTGGAGGAAGGATTCGGCTGCCCGCCAGGAGTTGGATCCCCTTGGATCCGACTGGCCAGGCTTGGTCGCCCTCCGGGCCCTCACTGCCTAGTAGGACCCACCGCCTGGGAGCCGTACCGACAGGCCGTCGTGGGAGCAAGCCTTTGCCTGACAGGGATGACGTCGAGGGTGGAGTGGCAACTGTGCCGCGTCGTGTGGAGATCTTCGCCTGTACGGGGCACTGTGGCCACGCCAAACCCGGGATTTGGGGGTGAGGGACTACACTGTAGCCTCACCCTGTCTTGTCCTCTTGATGGGGGGCGCAGACTCTGAGGGCGCCGGGTGGCCGCCTGCTTGAAGCCGGCCTCTATAGAGGGTGTCTGCTAGGAGTCGGCTTGTGTTGGTGCCGTCTGCTGGTGCTCGGCCGTCTTCGGGCAACCGGCCGTTGAGCCAGCCGGCCGCCGGAAGGCGGCGCTTCATTTTGGAGTCTTGTGGGGCGAAGCCGGCCCAAAGTCTTGAAAGACTCAGGGACCCGGGTTGGGCTAACCGTGGCCCATTACTCCGACAGTAGTCCCTGAAGCTGGTGAGGCGTCGCGGTTGACAGGTCGTAAAGCCTCAGCAGCTTTCTTCCTTGCCGCGCTCTGATCGAATGCTTGGTCTGCCTTGTGACGCGCCGGCTGCCAGAGCCGATTTGACAAGGCGGGCTCATCCGCCGATTTCGAACGCGAAGGCGGGAAACAGATAGCATGCATGCTAAGCTTCCCTAGGCCCGCCGCCCGCCACGAGCATGCCACGCAGCGCATGTCAGCCCGGCCAACCTGCCATCCCACGCTCTTGATGGGACGTGATAGCACGCCGGGCCTGCCACCACCGGGCCTCGGCACGCGGGCGGATCCGCTGCGGCTGAGGCGGGCGGTTGCGATTCCCGTGGGAGTTACTGTACAGTAACTCTGCGTAGTAATCGGGGGGTCGTGGGGTTGTGGGCACACTTAATCCCACGCCTAGCCCCCTCGGCTTCGCGGCCCGAGGGCTATAAGTAGGGGGAGGCAGGGGAGCAGCGGAGCACGCGCGCACTCCTCCTCACTCATTCTTCCTCCTCTCTCTGCTGCTGCTGCTCCGTGCCTGTCGTAGCGCCGCCGCAGCTTGCCGTTGACAAGCTTCTTCTCCCCGCGCGGCCCCGCTCGAACGCCATGGCGCGCGAGAAGGGAGGAGACTAGGACGGCTCGGTGGTGATCGAGGATCACCTCACCTTTCTCCGGGCCACGCGCCGGATGCCCAACGCAGCCTTCGTCAAGGTGCGGGTGCCGCCGTGGGAGGAGATCTCGCCGGTGCCGCAGGGGGGCAAGCGGGTCGTCTTCCGCCCGCATTTCCTTCGCGGCTTCGGCCTCCCGGTGAGCGGGTTCCTTCGCTCATTCATGGAGTTTTGCCATCTCCAGCCGCACCACTTGACGCCCAACACCGTGATGCTGCTGTCCGCCTTCGTCACGGCATGCGAGGGTTACCTCGGCATCCTCCCCACCATCGAGCTGTGGGGAGCTTTCTTCTACGCAAAATTGGGCACCTCCGCCAAGGAGACGGTGGCTGAGTGCGGTGCCTTCGTCACCATGCGCCGGCCGTTGAAGAAGAACGCCTTCCCGGTCATCAAGCTGTCACATTCGGTAAAACTGTGACAGCAATCGTATTTTTACGTGGAGAACGTCGACCTGACGGCCGACTTCATGAACCTGCCGCCTTACGAGGCCGGCCCCCCTGTTGGGCCTCGGGCCAACTGGGGCTACAAGCCGAAGCCCATATCGGCCGACACGGCCGCCGCCATCAAGCGGCTCTGGGTGCTGATGGAGGCGGAAGGTCTCGTGGCGTCCGACTTGATAGTCACCTTTGTCGAGCGCTAGGTCTCCCGCTCCAAGGCCGTCCTCATCTGATCTGCCGGATGATCGGCCCGAGCCGGATGTGCACAAAGGACATGCCGACTGCTGAGGTGGCTCGAATGGTGAATGAGATCACCGACCTCAAGGTGTCGGAGGAGTCCCGGCGGTTCGGCAAGCAGCCATACTCCCGCGACAACCTGCCGCCTGCCGTACATCTCTTAGCTTTCCCTTTTTAGTTCTTGCCTTGGTCTTGGTCTTGGTATTGAGTGGTCCTTCTTTGGAGCACAGATCTTCATGTCTTCGGCGACGACCGCCATCATAGGGCCGGGTGGTAACTACCTGCCGGACCGGGAGGTGAGCGACGTGGATGACCCTGACTTGGGGGTGGCCGACTTGGAGGATGACGCCGTAGGCGGCTCCGAAGAAGGGGGCGGCGTGGAGGCGTGGCCCGACGACGACGACGAGGAAGACGAGCTGCGCCCCACGCGGGGCGCCGTTAATACAGGCACGGGCCTCTCCACCGGGCCGTCCACTCAAGGCAGCAAGCGCAAGCGGAAACAGGGCGCCGCCCTGTTCGGCAGCGTGCCGAAGAGGCCCAAGAACCCGGCCGCCGCGACTAGGCGGAAGGAGGCCGCAGCGAAGGTGGCCAAGTTCTAGAAGCTGCCAAAGGCGCCGCCCATGGTGTCGGCGTAAGTACCCCCCCTTTGCGTATTCCCTTGGGTTCTTCCTTGCTGATCCGGCCTGAAATTTCTTTGCTTTGCTTTTTTGTCTCAGGGCCCCGCTTTCCCTCAGCAAGTCGACCGCCGCGTCCGTCATCAGGTCGGCGGAGACCTCCACCACCACCCGGCGAATCAATCCGGCCACCGACCTCCGGGAGGCGCAGGAGCGAAATGCGCGAGAGGTGCGCGAGGAGGAGGAAGCCGCTCGCCTGGAGAAGGCGGAGGCTGACAAGGCGGAGGCGTCAGCACTGAAGAAGCTGGCGGAGGCAGTAGCTGATACCGCGGTGAAGGAGCGGCTCGCGAAGGCCGCATGCCGCCAGGAGCCGCTGCTCGTCGTTCCCCTGAACTCCGTGCTGCCTCTACCAGAGTTCGTGGCGTCAATCGGGGGAGCCGGCGACGAGCAGCCGGTCCTGGAGAGGGAAGGCGGCAATGTCGCCATGCCGGACGTCATCGTGCCTCCGCCATCACCGACTGTCAGAGCACAAGACAGGTAGCCGGCCGCCCTGCCGGTGCCATCAGCCGGGAACGAGGTGGTGATGGGCCCAACTCCTGAAGCCCACACACCCGTGCGCAGTCGTCTCGTGAAGGCGGTCTCGGCACCGCGAACACTGGAGGCCGGCACCACGAGCGGCATCAGTAGGCGTGCAGATTGCCGCCGATGCTTCTCGGACCCTTAGCGAGTAGTTTCTCAGCATCCAGGCCCGCCTTCGGCTGGCTCACCAGATGCTGCATCGTCTACAACGCATCGGGGCCCAGGCGATTTCCGCCCTCTGGCCAGACATGCCGCCTCCGTGCACGCCCAACCGGACTGCCGACTGGCTGGAGGTGGCAGCCGGTCGCCTGGAGGCCTGGAAGGGCTCTTCAGCCCGGGCTGGAGCGCGCCGGGCTCTGGAATTCGTCAAAGCGTGGTACCATGGGCTAGATCTAGCCCAACTGACCACGCTTCGGTTGGAGGCGCAGGAGGAGCTGGTGGCGGTGGAGGACGACCTTGTCAAGCGGGCGGCGGCGATCGCCGACTACACTGACACCAGCGTCTTCATCCCGGAGTTGGTTGATGAAGGCGCCGAGGCGCCACCGGAGTGGTTCGGGCCGAATCCGGAGGACAGCAAAGAGTCGGCCGAAGTGATTGATTCCAGCGACGAAGGGGAGGACGCGGAGGACGAGGATAGCAAAGAGGACGCGTTGGAGGTTGGAGCGGACGGCCAGCCTCAACCTGACCGTGCCTCGAGCAATGATCCGCGCTCAAGCACGCCGACTGCTGCTGGAGGCGACCAGGCAGAGACCGACCAACCATCTGTTCCACCAACCGGCGCCGCCGACTCTGCCGTCCAGCCATCCGCTGCTCCAACCGACACCGCCGACTCCACCGTCCAGCCGGAACCCTTTGCTGCTCCTTAGGCCCTCGGCTTTGTTTTCCCTGTTTATCGGTCTCGACAAACTTTTGTTAAATTTGCACAACTCCACCCGCGTGGTGTATTTCAAACTCTATTGAATGCTGGCCAATGGGCCTTTTGCTATGTAAATATTCTTCGTCACAAATTATGCTTTATTTGCCGAGTTCTAACTTTTCTTACTTTCTGCCCCTTACTTTTTTCCTTTGCCGCTCTCCCTTTGCTATCCTTTGGCCAGCCGGACAGCCGCTCCGCGGACTAAGGCTGGGCCAAGTGCTTAGCTACTTTTAGGAGGGCAAGTACTTAGCTGGTTGGAGCATTGGCAAGGTAAGTAGAAATCGGCCGGCTGGCTGCTGAGCAGCCAGTCGAGTAGGCGGGATGCCGGCCTCGGCTATGTGCGCTTTTTTCCTTAGCCGTTTTTCGTATGGGCACCGCTTTGGCAACTCCTGTCCACCGTACAGTCGCTCTACGAGCTGCGGCTTCTGACAGGAGAAGTTTTCTGGTGCCGACACACTACTTGTCCGACTGCAGGAGACGTCACATAGTAGAAGGCGGCGAGCCCCCCGGGCCGACTAGTCGAACCGGGTGCCAGGCGAAACAATGAAACAACACATTTATGGGCATAATTCTTACCATATAGATGAAAGAGGGTAGTCCCCGAGTTCTTCTCGGGGGACCCAGAGTCTTCGTACTTAATACAAAAGGTAGCATGGTACATACTGCTTTTAACTGTAAGATCTTCGGAGGAGGTTTGCATTCCATGGCCTCTCCATCTCCTTGCCTGAGTCGTCTCTTTTGCGTGCTCTGGGCTTCTGAGCATTGATCAGGTAGTAGGAACCGTTGCCCAGCACTTTGCTGACGATGAAGGGGCCTTATCAAGGGGCCAACAGCTTGTGCTGGCCGGCTGTTCGTTGTATCAGTCGGAGCACAAGGTCTCCCTCTTGGAAGGATCTTGGCTTGACCTTGCGATTGTAGTATCGGCGTAGACTCTGCTGGTAGATGGCGGACCGGCTGAGTGCCAACAGCCGGCCCTCTTCCAGTAGGTCGACGCCGTCTTCTCATGCTTCTTTGGCCTCCTCCTCGGTGTACATGGTGACTCGAGGGGAGTCAAATTCTATGTCCGTCGGGATGATGGCTTCGACACCGTAGACGAGGAAGAAGGGCGTGAAGCCGGTTAACTTGTTCAGAGTTGTGCGTAAGCTCCAGAGGACGGCTGGCAACTCGTCGAGCCAGCAGCCGGCCGAACGCTCTAGAGGCTCGACCAGTCGGGGCTTGATACCGGACAAAATGAGGTCGTTTGCTCGCTCCACTTGGCCGTTTGACTGCGGATGGGCAACGGACGCTAAGTCCAGTCGGATGCCCTGTGTCACGCAGAAACGAGCCAAGGCTCCTTTGGCAAAATTTGTGCCATTGTCGTTGATGATGTTATGTGGTATGCCGTACCGGGTGGTGATATCGGCGATGAAAGTCATGGCAGTTGGCCCATTCAATTTCTTGATTGGCTTTTCTTCTATCCACTTAGTGAACTTGTCCACAACGACAAGCAAATGAGTCATGCCGCCGCGAGCCGTCTTGAATGGCCCCACCATGTCCAGCCCCCAGATGGCAAAGGGCCAGCCGATGGGAATGGTCTTGAGTGCAGAAGCCGGCAGATGTGGCTTGGAGCGGAACTTCTGGCACCCTTTACACTTCTAGGCCAAGTCTTTGGCGTCTTCTAGAGCAGTCAACCAGAAAAAACCATGGCGGAAAGCTTTGGCAACAAGTGACCTTGACGCCGCGTGGTGACCACATTCACATTGGTGGATATCCTTGAGGATTGCTTGGCCCTGGTCCGGCTCCACGCGGCGCTGGTACACACCAATGACACTGCGCCGCACCAGTTCTCTGTTGACGATGGTGTATGCTGCTGCCCGTCGTTGCACTTGTCGGGCTAAGATCTCATTAGTCGGCAGTTCTTTGTTCACTAGAAAGTTGAGGATGGGTTGATCCCATGATGGTGCTGCTATTTCTTTGACTGCCACGACTACAACTTGTACAAGGGCGGTTGGGCCGGGAGGCAGCGAGTTGGAGTTGGCTGCCGCCTATTGAGTTGGAGAAGTCCTCGGGCCGACTGCTGCAGTCCCGGGGTTGGGTTCTGGAGTCCCTGGGCCGGGTGTGGCTGCTGCAGTCCCGGGGCTGCCTGCCGAAGTCCCCGCGCCGGCTTCTGGGGCCCTCAAGTCGGACCAACTGCTTCGGGAGGGGCCGGCACGAAGATGAAGTCTGATTCTGGCGACGACTTGACAGACGGCCTGAGGAGGTGCTGTAGGGAGACGCCGGCTGGTATTGCTTGCCGGGTGGAGCTGATACGTGCCAGGGCATCTACTTGCTCGTTGTCATTTCTTGGCACATGGAGGAACTCACACCCCTCGAAGTATCCACTGAGTTGCTGTACGAGGAAGCGGTAGCTTGCCATATTTGCATCCTTGGCATCCCAGTCGCCTGACGACTGCTGGACCACCAAGTCGGAGTCACCATAGCACAGGATCCGGCGAATGCCGAGTTCCTTGGCAAGACAGAGCCCGTGTATGAGTGCTTCGTATTCAGCTACGTTGTTGGAGGCGGCAAAGTGGATTTGCAGCACATATCTGAGTTTGTCGCCTTTGGGAGAGGTGAGGACGATGCCGGCTCCTAGACTGGTGTGCATCTTTGATCCATCAAAGTGCATCCACCAATGGGTGGAGTCTGGCACTGGCGGCAGGTACTGGGTCTCAGCCCAGTCGACGAGGAAGTCGGCCAGCGCTTGTGACTTGATGGCGGTGCGAGGCTGGTAGTAGATGGTGTAGGGGGCCAGATCTATGGCCCATTTGGCCACTCGGCCTGAAGCATCTCGGCTTTCAATGATCTAAGCAAGCGGAGCGGTGCAGACAACAATAATTGGGTGCTCTTGAAAGTAAGGCTTGAGTTTCTTGGCGGCAAGTGCACACCATAGCACATCTTCTGATAGTGGGGGTAGTTCTGCTTGGAGGCGGACATCACTTCACTCAGGTAATACACCGGCCACTAGACTGGTAGTGCTCTGCCCTCCTCCTTGCGCTCCACTACTATGACTGTGCTAACCACCCGACTGGTGGCAGCGATGTAGAGGAGCATGGGCTCCTTATTAGTCGGGGCCGCCAGGATGGGTGGGGTGGTCAACATCTTCTTGAGCTGGTGGAAAGCTTCGTCCGCCTTGTCGTTCCACTTGAAAAAAGTGGTTTTCTTCATGAGTTGGTACAGGGGGAGAGCCTTCTCGCCCAACCGGCTGATGAAACGACTAATAGATGCCAGGCAGCCGGTGAACTTCTGCACGTCCAGCAGTCGGGTGGCACCTCCATCCTCTCGATGGCCTTGATCTTCACAGGGTTGTACTCTATGCCGCGCTCTGAGACCAGGAAGCCAAGAAGTTGGCCGGCTGGTACTCCAAGACGCATTTCTCCAGGTTGAGCTTGATTTAAAATCAGTGCAAGTTCTCAAATGTCTCCTTGAGGTCTTCCAGCAACGTGACACGCTTCTCCATCTTCACTACCACATCGTCCATGTAAATGTGGGTGTTTCTGCCGAGTTGCTTGAGGAGACACTTCTACATGCAACGCTGAAGTGTGGCGCCAACATTCCTCAATCCGAACGTCATGGTCAGGTAGCAGAAGGCTCTGAATGGAATGATGAAGGCGGTCTTCAGCCTATTGGCCGGGCTCAGCTTGATCTGATGGTATCCTGAGTATGCATCCAGAAAACTCAACAACTCACATCCGGCTGTGCAGTCTATCACTTGGTCGATTCTTGGCAAAGCAAAGGGATCTTTGGGGCAAGCTTTGTTGAGGCTGGTATAATAAATACACATGTGCCATTGTTTATTCTTCTTCATCACAAGAACTGGGTTGGCCAGCCATTCTGGGAAGAATACTTCCAAGATGAAGCTGGCTGCTAGAAGCCGGGCTATCTCTTCTCCGACAACTCTTCTCTTTTCTTATGACAGGCGGCGCAAGGGCTACTTGACCGGCTTGCCGTCAGGTCGGACATGTAGCTTGTGCTCGGCGAAATCCGTTGGAACACCTGACATGTCTTTGGGAGACCATGCAAAGATGTCCCGATTCTCATGGAGGAAATCGACGAGCTCGCTTTCCTATTTGCTATCTAGGTTTGCCCCAATGACAGCGTGCCTCTCCAGGTGCTCCGGGTCCAAGGGTATCTTCTTTGTTTCCTTCGCCGGCTTTAACGAGCCCTCAACTTCCGACTCCTTGGGGGTGGGTGACATTTCCGGCTGCTTGCCTGCCATTGCCACAACCCGGTCAAGGAGTCGCTTTTCAGCTGCAATCACAAGGGACTCGGCCAGCCGGCTGCTGTTTGCAGTGTAGGCGGACGACTTCTTGTAGTCTCCGACTATGGTCAGGATTCCCTTGGTAGTCAACATCTTCATCTTGAGGTAAGCATAGTAGGGGACCGCCATGAACTTGGCCAGAGCAGGCCGGCCAAGTAGTGCATGATAAGGGATCTCAAGATCCACCACCTCAAACCAAACTGACTCTCGGCGGAAGTGATTTTTGTCCCCGAAGAGAACGTCGATCTGGGTGTTGCCGATTGGTGAGCAGTAAAGGCCGGGAACTATGCCATGGAATATAGTCCGACTGGGATGAAGCTGCTTCTGCTTGATTCCCAACTTCTCCATCGTGTCACGGTACATGATGTTGATACTGCGGCCGCCATCTATCAGGACTTGGGAGAAACGAGCTACCCGCCTATCTATTGCGAAGCTGGCATATAAGACTAGGGCATAAGAAGCAGGGGAGGGCATCACCTCTGGGTGGTCAGCCCTGCTCCAACTAATAGGCTTCTCAGACCAGTGCATGAACTCTGGAGTCTCTGACGCCACTGCATGTACTTCTTGTTGCTGTTGCCGTCTGCTCCGCCTGGGCCGACAAGGAGGCACAGCTGACTGCCGGTTTCGGTAGCATCGAGGACATGGTCGACGGTAGGCTTCCTCTTTTTTCTTTCTTTGAGCTGTCGGCCTCTGCTTAGGCCGACCGTTTGCTTTTAACTTATGTCTTCTTTGTTTTTTCACCCAAGCAGACTTCTTCCCAGGCCACTCCGTTGCCGCGAACCAGGCCATTGAGGCTTCTCGCGAGGAGCGGAGGGCAGGCGTGCAGATTGCCGCCGACGCTCCCCGGACCCTTAGCGAGCAGCTTCTCAGCATCCAGGCCCGCCTTCGGGCAGCTCACAAGATGCTGCGTGATCTTCAACGCGTTGGGGCCCAGGCGATTTCTGCCCTCTGGCCAGACATGTCGGCTCCGTGCATGCCCAGCCGGACTGCCGACTGGATGGAGGTAGCGGCCAGTCGCCTGGAGGCCTGGAGGGGCTCTTTGGCCCGGACTGGAGCGTGCCGGCTCTGGAATTCGTCAAGGCGTGGTACCCTCGGCTAGATCTAGCCCAGATGACCACGTTTTAGTTGGAGGCGCAGGAGGAGCTGGTGGCGGTGGAGGACGACCTTGTCAAGCGGGCGGCGGCGATCGCCGACTACACCGACACCAGCGTCTTCATCCCGGAGCTGGTTGATGAAGGCGCCGAGGCGCCACCGGAGTGGTTCGGGCTGAATCCGGAGGACAGCAAAGACTCAGCCGAAGTGATTGATTACAGCGACAAAGAGGAGGATGCGGAGGACAAGGATAGCGAAGAGGACGCGCCGGAGGTTGGAGCGGACGGCCAACCTTAGACTGACCGTGCCTCGAGCAACAATCCGCGCTCAAGAGCACCGACAGCTCCTGGAGGCGACCAGGCGGAGACCGACCAGCCGTCCGTTCCACCAAGCGGCGCCGCCGACTCTACCGTCCAGCCATCCGCTGCTCCAACCGACACCGCCGACTCCACCGTCCAGCCGGAACCCTCTGCTGCTCCTTAGGTCGTCGCCTTTGTTTTCCCTGTTTATTGGTCTCGACAAACTTTTGTTAAATTTGCACAATTCCACCCACGGGGTGTATTTCAAACTCTGTTGAATGCTGGGCAATGGGCCTTTTGCTATGTAAATATTCTTCGTCACAAATTATGCTTTATTTGCCGAGTTCTAACTTTTCTTGCTTTCTGCCCCTTGCTTTTTTTCCTTTGCCGCTCTCCCTTTGCTATCCTTTGGCCAGCCGGACAGCCGCTCTTTGGACTGCGGCTAGGCCAAGTGCTTAGCTACTTTCGGGAGGGCAAGTACTTAGCCGGTTGGAGCGTTGGCAAGGTAAGTACAAACCGGCCGGCCGACTGCTCAGCAGCCGGTCGAGTAGGCGGGATGCCGGCCTCGGCTATGTGCACTTTTTTCCTTAGCCGTTTTTCGTATGGGCACCGCTTTGGCAACTCCTATCCGTCGTACAGTCGCTCTACGAGCTGCGGCTTCTGACAGGAGAAGTTTTCTGGTGCTGACACACTACTTGTCCGACTGCAGGAGACGACACATAGTAGAAGGCGGCGAGCCCCCCGGGCCGACTAGTCGAACCCGATGCTAGGCGGAATAATGAAACAACACATTTATGGGCATAATTCTTACCATATAGATAAAAGAGGGTAGTCCCCGAGTTCTTCTCGGGGGACCCGGAGTCTTCGTACTTAATACAAAAGGTAGTGTGGTAGATACTGCTTTTAACTGTAAAATCTTTGGAGGAGGTTTGCATTCCATGGCGTCTCCGTCTCCTTGCCTGATTCATCTCTTTTGCGTGCTCTGGGCTTCTGAGCATCGATCAGGTAGTAGGAACCATTGCCCAGCACTTTGCTGACGATGAAGGGGCCTTCCCAAGGGGCCAACTGCTTGTGCTGGCGGGCTATTCGATGTATCAGCCGGATCACAAGGTCTCCCTCTTGGAAGGATCTTGGCTTGACCTTGCAATTGTAGTATCGGCGTAGACTCTGCTGGTAGATGGCAGACCGGCTGAGTGCCAACTGCCGGCCCTCTTCCAGCAGGTCGACGCCGTCTTCTCGTGCTTCTTTGGCCTCCTCCTCGGTGTACATGGTGACTCGAGGGGAGTCAAATTCTATGTCCGTCCAGATGACGACTTCAGCACTGTAGACGAGGAAGAAGGGCGTGAAGCCGGTTGACTTGTTCGGAGTTGTGCGTAAGCTCCATAGGATGGCCGGTAACTCATCGAGCCAGCAGCTGGCCGAACGCTCTAGAGGCTGGACCAGTTGGGGCTTGATGCCGGACAAAATGAGGCCGTTTGCTCGCTCCACTTGGCCGTTTGACTGTGGATGGGCAACAGACGCTAAGTCCAGTCGGATGCCCTGTGTCGCGCAGAAACAAGCCAAGGCTCCTTTGGCAAAGTTTGTGCCATTGTCGGTGATGATGCTGTGTGGTATGCCGTACCGAGTGGTGATGCCGGCGATGAAAGTCATGGCAGTCGGCCCATTCAATTTCTTGATTGGCTTTGCTTCTATCCACTTGGTGAACTTTTCCACAACGACAAGCAAATGAGTCATGCCGCCGCGAGCCGTCTTGAATGGCCCCACCATGTCCAGCCCCCAGACGGCAAAGGGCTAGGCGATGGGAATGGTCTTGAGTGCAGAAGTCGACAGATGTGGCTTGGAGCGGAACTTCTTGCACCCTTTACACCTCTGGACCAAGTCTTTGGTGTCTTCTAGAGCAGTCGGCCAAAAGAATACCATGGTGGAAAGCTTTGGCAACAAGTGATCTTGAAGCCGCGTGGTGACCACATTCACCTTGGTTGATATCCTTGAGGATTGCTTGGCCCTGGTCCGGCTCCACGCAGCGCTGGTACACACCAGTGACACTGCGCCGCACCAGTTCTCTGTTGACGATGGTGTATGCTGCTGCCCGTCGTTGCACTTGTCGGGCTAAGATCTCATCAGTCGGCAGTTCTTTGTTCACCAAAAAGTTGAGGATGGGTTGAGCCCATGACGGTGCTGCTATTTCTTCGACTGCCACGACTGCAACTTGTACAAGGGCGGTTGGGCCGGGAGGCGGCGGGTTAGAGTTGGCTGTCACCTATTGAGTTGGAGAAGTCCCCGGGCCGGGTGTGGCTGCTGCAGTCCCGGGGCCGCCTGTCAAAGTCCCTGCACCGGCTTCTGGGGCTTTCAAGTCGGATCTGACTGCTTCGGGAGGGGCCGGCACGAAGATGGAGTCTGATTCTAGCGACGGCTTGACAGACAGCCTGAGGAGGCGCTATAGGGAGACGTCGGCTGGTATTGCTTGCTGGGTGGAGCCGATCCGTGCCAGGGCATCTGCTTGCTCGTTGTCATTTCTTGGCACATGGAGGAACTCGCACCCTCGAAGTATCCATTGAGTTGCTGTACGAGGAAGCAGTAGCTTGCCATATTTGCATCCTTGGCATCCCAGTCGCCTGACGACTGCTGGACCACCAAGTCGGAGTCACCATAGCACATGATCCGGCGAATGCCGAGTTCCTTGGCAAGTCAGAACCAGTGTATGAGTGCTTCGTATTCAGCTACATTGTTGGAGGCGGCAAAGTGGATTTGCAGCACATATCTGAGCTTGTCGCCTTTGGGAGAGGTGAGGACGATGCCGGCTCCCAGACCGGTGTGCATCTTTGATCCATCAAAGTGCATCCGCCCATGGGTGGAGTCTGGCACTAGCGGTAGGTACTGGGTCTCGGCCTAGTAGACGAGGAAGTCAGCCAGCGCTTGTGACTTGATGGCGGTGCGAAGCTGGTAGTATATGGTGTAGGGCGCCAGATCTATGGCCCATTTGGCCACTCGGCCTGAAGCATCTCGACTTCGAATGATCTCAGCAAGCGGAGCGGTGCAGACAGTAGTAATTGGGTGCTCTTGAAAGTAAGGCTTGAGTTTCTTGGCGGCAAAGTGCACACCATAGCACATCTTCTGATAGTGGGGGTAGTTCTGCTTGGAGGCGGACAACACTTCACTCAGGTAATACACCGGCCTCTGGACTGGTAGTGCTCTGCCCTCCTCCTTGCGCTCCACTACTATGACTATGTTGACCACCCGACTGGTGGCAGCGATGTAAAAGAGCATGGGCTCCTTATTAGTCGGGGCTGCCAGGATGGGCGGGGTGGTCAACATCTTCTTGAGCTGGTGCAAAGCTTTGTCCGCCTTGTCGTTCCACTCGAAAAAGTGGTTTTCTTCATGAGTTGGTACAGGGGGAGAGTCTTCTCGCCCAGCCGGCTGATGAAACAGCTGATAGATGCCAGGCAGCCCGTGAACTTCTGCACGTCCAGCTGTCGGCACCTCCATCCTCTCGATGGCCTTCATCTTCACAGTGTTGCACTCTATGCCGCGCTCTGCGACCAGGAAGCGAAGAAGTTGGCCAGCTAGTACTCCAAAGACGCATTTCTCCAGGTTGAGCTTGATTTGAAATCGGCGCAAGTTCTCAAATGTCTCCTTGAGGTCTTCCAGCAGCGTGCATGCTTCTCTGTCTTCACTACCACATCGTCCACGAAAACATGGGCGTTTCTGCCGAGTTGCTTGAGGAGACACTTCTGCATGCAACGCTGAAACATGGCCGGCATTCCTCAAGCCGAGCGTCATGGTCAGGTAGCAGAAGGCTCCAAATGGTGTGATGAAGGCAGTCTTCAGCCTATCGGCCGGGCTCAGCTTGATCTGAGGTATCCTGAGTATGCATCCACAAAACTCAACAGCTTGCATCCGGCTGTGGAGTCTATCACTTGGTTGATTCTTGGCAAAGTAAAGGGATCTTTGGGGCATGCTTTATTGAGGCTGGTATAATCAATACACATGCGCCACTATTTATTCTTCTTCAGCACAAGAACTGGGTTGGCCAGCCATTCTGGGAAGAATACTTCTATGATGAAGTCAGTTGCTAGAAGCCGGGCTATTTCTTCTACGACAACTCTTCTCTTTTCTTCTGACAAGCGGCGCAAGGGTTGCCTGACCGGCTTGGTGTGAGGTCGGACATGTAGCTTGTGCTCGGCGAAATCCCTCGGAACACCCGGCATGTCTTTGGGAGACCATGCAAAGATGTCCCGATTCTCATAGAGGAAATCAACGAGCTCGCTTTCCTATTTGCCGTCAAGGTTTGCCCCAATGACAGCGTGCCTCTCCGGGTGCTCCGGTTCCAACGTTATCTTCTTTGTTTCCTTCGCCGGCTTGAACGAGCCCTCAACTTTTGACTCCTTGGGGGTGGGTGACATTTCCGGCTGCTTGCCTGCCATTGCCACAACCCGGTCAAGGACTCGCTTTTCAGCTGCAATCACAAGGGACTCGGCCAGCCGGCTGCTATCTGTAGTGCAGGCGGACGACTTCTTGTAGTCTCCGACTATGGTCAGGATTCCCCTAGTAGTCGGCATCTTCATCTTGAGGTAAGCATAGTGGGGGACCGCCATGAACTTGGCCAAAGCAGACCGTCCATGTAGTGCATGATAAGGGCTCTCAAGGTCCACCACCTCAAACCAAACTGACTCTCGGCGGAAGTGATTTTTGTCACCGAAGAGAACATTGATCTGGGTCTTGCCGATTGGTGAACAGGAAAGGCCGAGAACTATGCCATGGAATATAGTCCGACTGGGATGAAGCTGCTTCTGCTTGATTCCCAGCTTCTCCATCGTGTCACGGTACAGGATGTTGATACTGCTGCCGCCATCTATCAGGACTCGGGAGAAACGAGCTGCCCGCATATCTGTTGCGAAGGTGGCATCTAATACTAGGGCATAAGAACCAGGGGAGGGCATCACCTCCGGGTGGTCAGCCCTGCTCCAACTGATAGGCTTCTCAGACCAGTGCATGAACTCTGGAGTCTCTGACGCCACTGCATGTACTTCTTGTTGCTGTTGCTGTCTGTTGCGCCTGTCATCGGCCACGCTGGTGAACACGACGTAGGCTCCATGCTCCATGGGATACTCATCTTGTATGGCGCCGATTGGCCAAACCGCCGACTGCTGGGGCGGAGGAGGCGGCGGGCCGGCAGGCGGAGGAGGCAGGAGCCCGTCTCCCTTGGCGATTCAGGTGAGCCAATGGCACTTCCGAGTGGTGTGGTTGGATGGCTTCGTGCCGCTATGGAACTTGCAGGGTGCGTCAAGAGTCTGCTCGTACGAGAAGGCGGGCAACCAATTGGGCTTGCCACCCTTCTGACGCTTGGGTGGAGGCTGCCCTTACGGCTGCTGGTCCTCGACTGTCGCCACCTGCCGGCTGGTGGAAGCCGGCTGCATGGCCTTGCGCTTGTTGTCGCTCGGTTGCTGTCGCCGACTGGTGTCACCAGCCGGGGTCCGAGGAGCCTGAGGAGCTACCTTGCCGTATGCATCGACTTGGATCTCCGCCTTCATGGAGGAGTCGGCCGTCGCGTATTTGTCGATGATGATCATCAGTTCGTCGAGAACCATGGGCTCGTCGCAGAGAAGTCGGTGCTTGAGGAGGGTGCCCTCTCGGCACCCGGCGGTGAAGTATTCGATGGCCTGCACCTCATGCACGCCTTCGCAGGAGTTGCGCAGCTCGGCCCAGCACGTGAGATAGTCGCGAGTTGATTCATTGGGCCCTTGGATGCACAAGGAGAGCTGGTGGGGCTTGGGAGGCCGCTTGTACGTGCGGGTGAAGTTGCGGACGAAGGCTTTGGTGAAATCAAAACCCAGCTGTTGATGTTGTGGGGATTCAGGCTGTTAAGCCACGTCCGTGTTGGGGAACGTAGTAATTTCAAAAAAAATCCTATGCACACGCAAGATCATGGTGATGCATAGAAACGAGAGGGGAGAGTGTCTTCCACGTACCCTCATAGACCGAAAGTGGAAGCATTAGAACAACGCGGTTGATGTAGTCGTACGTCTTCACAGCCCGGCCGATCAAGCACCGAAACTACGACACCTACGAGTTCTAGCACACGTTCAGCTCGATGACGTCCCTCAAACTCCGATCCAGCCGAGTGTCGAGGGAGATTTCCGTCAGCACGATGGCGTGGTGACGATCCCGATGTTCTACCATCGCAGGGCTTCGCCTAAGCACCGCTACAATATTATCGAGGAGGACTATGGTGGAGGGGGGCACCGCAGACGGCTAAGAGATCAAGAGATCAATTGTTGTGTCTATGGGGTGCCCCCTGCCCCCGTATAGAAAGGAGCAAGGGGGGAGGGGGCGGCCGGCCTAGGAGGGGGCGCGCCATGGGGAGTCCTACTCCCACCGGGAGTAGGACTCCCTCCTTCCTTGTTGGACTTGGAGAAGGGGGGAAAGAGGAGGGAGAGAGAGGAAGGAAAGGGGGGCGCCGCCCCCCTCTCCTTGTCCTATTCGGACTAGGGGGAAGGGGTGCGCGGCCCAACCCTGGCCGCCTCTCCTCTCTTCCACTAAGGCCCACTATGGCCCATTAAGCCCCCGGGGGTTCCGGTAACCCCCTGGTACTCCGGTAAAATCCCGATTTCACCCGGAACACTTCCGATATCCAAATATAGGCTTCCAATGTATCAATCTTCATGTCTAGACCATTTCGAGACTCCTCGTCATGTCTGCGATCACATCCGGGACTCCGAACAACCTTCGGTACATCAAAACTCATAAACTCATAATATAACTGTCATTGAAACCTTAAGCGTGCGGACCCTACGGGTTCGAGAACTATGTAGACATGACCGAGACACGTCACCAGTCAATAACCAATAGCAGAACCTGGATGCTCATATTGGCTCCTACATATTCTACGAAGATCTTTATCGGTCAAACCGCATAACAACATACGTTGTTCCCTTTGTCATCGGTATGTTACTTGCCCGAGATTTGATCGTCGGTATCCAATACCTAGTTCAATCAGGTTACCAGCAAGTCTCTTTACTCGTTACGTAATGCATCATTCCGTAACTAACTCATTAGCTACATTGCTTGCAAGGCTTATAGTGATGTGCATTACCGAGAGGGCCCAAAGATACCTCTCCGACAATCGGAGTGACAAAACCTAATCTCGAAATACGCCAACTCAACATGTACCTTTGGAGATACCTGTAGAGCTCCTTTATAATCACCCAGTTACGTTGTGACATTTGGTAGCACACAAAGTGTTCCTCCGGTAAACGGGAGTTGCATAATCTCATAGTTGTAGGAACATGTATAAGTCATGAAGAAAGCAATAGCAACATACTAAACGATCAAGTGCTAAGCTAACGGAATGGGTCATGTCAATAACATCATTCTCCTAATGATGTGATCCCGTTAATCAAATGGCAACTCATGTCTATGGTTAGGAAACATAACCATCTTTGATTAATGAGCTAGTCAAGTAGAGGCATACTAGTGACATTAAGTTTGTCTATGTATTCACACATGTATCATGTTTCCGGTTAATACAATTCTAGCATGAATAGTAAACATTTATCATGAAATAAGGAAATAAATAATAACTTTATTATTGCCTCTAGGGCATATTTCCTTCAGTCTCCCACTTGCACTAGACTCAATAATCTAGATTACACAGTAATGATTCTAACACCCATGGAGCCTTGGTGTTGATCATGTTTTGCTCATGGAAGAGGCTTAGTCAATGGGTCTGCAACATTCAGATCCGTATGTATCTTGCAAATCTCTATGTCTCCCACCTGGACTTGGTCTCGGATGGAATTGAAGCATCTCTTGATGTGCTTGGTCCTCTTGTGAAATCTAGATTCCTTTGCCAAAGCAATTGCACCAGTATTGTCACCGAAGATCTTCATTGGTCCCGATGCACTAGGTATGACACCTAGATCGGAAATGAACTCCTTCATCCAGACTCCTTCATTTGCAGCTTCTGAAGCAGCTATGTACTCCGCTTCGCATGTAGATCCTGCCATGACGCTTTGTTGAGAACTGCACCAACTGACAGCTCCACCGTTCAATATAAACACGTATCCGGTTTGCGATTTAGAATCGTCCTGATCAGTGTCAAAGCTTGCATCGACGTAACCATTTACGACTAGCTCTTTGTCACCTCCATAAACGAGAAACATATCCTTAGTCCTTTTTAGGTATTTCAGGATATTCTTGACCGCTGTCCAGTGATCCACTCCTGGATTACTTTGGTACCTCGCTGCTAAACTTATTGCTAAGCATACGTCAGGTCTAGTACACAACATTGCATACATGATAGAGCCTATGGCTGAAGCATAGGGAACATCTTTCATTTTCTCTCTATCTTCTGCTGTGGTCGGGCATTGAGTCTGAATCAACTTCACACCTTGTAATACAGGCAAGAACCCTTTCTTTGCCTGATCCATTTTGAACTTTTTCAAAACTTTATCAAGGTATGTGCTTTGTGAAAGTCCAATTAAGCGTCTTGATCTATCTCTATAGATCTTGATGCCTAATATGTAAGCAGCTTCACCGAGGTCTTTCATCAATTTTTTTATTCAAGTATCCCTTTATGCTATCCAGAAATTCTATATCATTTCCAATCAACAATATGTCATCTACATATAATATCGGAAATGCTACATAGCTCCCACTAACTTTCTTGTAAATACAGGCTTCTCCAAAAGTCTGTATAAAACCATATGCTTTGATCACACTATCAAAGCGTTTATTCCAACTCCGAGATGCTGGCACCAGTCCATAAACGGATTGTTGGAGCTTGCACAGTTTGTTAGCACCTTTTGGATCGACAAAACCTTCTAATTGCATCATATACAACTCTTCTTCCAGAAATCCATTCAGGAATGCAGTTTTGACATCCATTTTCCATATTTCATAATCATAAAATGCGGCAATTGCTAACATGATTCGGACAAACTTAAGCATCGCTACGGGTGAGAAATTCTCATCATAGTGAACCTCTTGAACTTGTCGAAAACCTATTGCAACAAGTCGAGCTTTGTAGACAGTTACATTACCATCAGCATCAGTCTTCTTCTTGAAGATCCATTTATTCTTGATGGCTTTTCGATCATCGGGCAAGTCAATCAAAGTCCACACTTTCTTCTCATACATGGATCCCATCTCAGATTTCATGGCCTCAAGCCATTTTGCGGAATCTGGGCTCATCATCGCTTCCTCATAGTTCGTAGGTTCGCCATGGTCAAGTAACAAGACCTCCAGAATAGGATTACCGTACCACTCTGGTGCGGATCTTACTCTGGTTGACCTACGAGGTTCGGTAGTAACTTGATCTGAAGTTTCATGATCAATATCATTAGCTTCCTCACTAATTGGTGTAGTTGTCACAGGAACCGATTTCTGTTATGAACTACTTTCCAATAAGGGAGCAGGTACAATTACCTCATCAAGTTCTACTTTCCTCCCACTCACTTCTTTCGAGAGAAACTCCTCTAGAAAGGATCCGAATTTAGCAACAAAAGTCTTGCCTTCAGATCTGTGATAGAAGGTGTACCCAATAGTCTCTTTTGGGTATCCTATGAAGACACATTTCTCCGATTTGGGTTCAAGCTTATCTGGTTGAAGTTTCTTCACATAAGCATCGCAACCCCAAACTTTAAGAAACGACAACATTGGTTTCTTGCCAAACCATAGTTCATAAGGTGTCGTCTCGACGGATTTTGATGGTGCCCTATTTAACGTGAATGCGGCCGTCTCTAAAGCATAACCCCAAAACGATAGCGGTAAATCAGTAAGAGACATCATAGATCGCACCATATCTAGTAAAGTACGATTACAATGTTCGGACACACCATTACGCTGTGGTGTTCCGGGTGGCGTGAGTCGCGAAACTATTCCGCATTGTTCCAAATGTAAACCAAACTCGTAACTCAAATATTCTCCTCCACCATTAGATTGTAGAAATTTTATTTTCTTGTTACAATGATTTTCTACTTCACTCTGAAATTCTTTGAACTTTTCAAATGTTTCAGACTTGTGTTTCATTAAGTAGATATACCCATATCTGCTTAAATCATCTGTGAAGGTGAGAAAATAATGATACCCGCCGCGAGCTCAATATTCATTGGACCACACACATCGGTATGTATGATTTCCAATAAATCAGTTGTTCGCTCCATAGTTCCGGAGAACGGCGTTTTAGTCATCTTGCCCATGAGGCACGGTTCGCAAGTACCAAGTGATTCATAATCAAGTGATTCCAGAAGTCCATCAGTATGGAGTTTCTTCATGCGCTTTACACCAATACGACCCAAACGACAGTGCCACAAATAAGTTGCACTATCATTATCAACTCTGCATCTTTTGGCTTCAACATTATGAATATGTGTATCACTACTATCGAGATTTAATAAAAATAGACCACTCTTCAAGGGTGCATGACCATAAAAGATATTACTCATATAAATAGAACAACCATTATTCTCTAATTTAAATGAATAACCGTCTCGCATCAAACACGATCCAGATATAATGTTCATGCTCAACGCTGGCACCAAATAACAATTATTCAGGTCTAAAACTAATCCCGAAGGTAGATGTAGAGTTAGCGTGCCGACTGCGATCACATCGACTTTGGAACAATTTCCCATGCGCATTGTCACCTCGTCCTTAGCCAATCTTCGCTTAATCCGTAGTCCCTGTTTCGAGTTGCAAATATTAGCAACAGAACCAGTATCAAATACCCAGGTGCTACTGCGAGCATTAGTAAGGTACACATCAAACATGTATATCACATATACCTTTGTTCACCTTGCCATCCTTCTTATCCGCCAAATACTTTGGGCAGTTCCGCTTCCAGTGACCAGTCTGCTTGCAATAGAAGCACTCAGTCTCAGGCTTAGGTCCAGATTCGGGTTTCTTCTCTTGAGCAGCAACTTGTTTGCTATTCTTCTTGAAGTTGCCCTTCTTCTTCCCTTTACCCTTTTTCTTGAAACTGGTGGTCTTATTGACCATCAACACTTGATGCTCCTTCTTGATTTCTACCTCCGCAGCCTTTAGCATTGCAAAGAGCTCGGGAATAGTCTTGTCCATCCCTTGCATATTATAGTTCATCATGAAGCTCTTGTAGCTTGTGGCAGTGATTGAAGAATTTTGTCAATGACACTATCATCAGGAAGATTAACTCCCAATTAAATCAAGTGATTATTATACCCAGACATTTTGAGTATGTGTTCACTGACAGAACTATTCCCCTCCATCTTGCAGCTATAGAACTTATTGGAGACTTCATATCTCTCAATCCGGGCATTTCCTTGAAATATTAACTTCAACTCCTGGAACATCTCATATGCTCCATGACGTTCAAAACGTTGTTGAAGTCCCGGTTCTAAGCCGTAAAGCATGGCACACTGAACTATCGAGTAGTCATCAGCTTTGCTCTGCCAGACGGTCTTAACATCGTCAGTTGCATCTGCAGCAGGCCTGGCATCCAGTGGTGCTTCCAGGACGTAATTCTTCTGTGCAGCAATGAGGATAATCCTCAAGTTACGGACCCAGTCCATGTAATTGCTACCATCATATTTCAACTTTGCTTTCTCAAGTAACGCATTAAAATTCAACGGAACAACAACATGAGCCATCTATCTACAATCAACATAGACATGCAAAATACTATTAGGTACTAAGTTCATGATAAATTTAAGTTCAATTAATCATATTACTAAAGAACTCCCACTTAGACAGACATCTCTCTAGCCATCTAAGTGATCACGTGATCCAAATCAACTAAACCATGTCTGATCATCACGTGAGATGGAGTAGTTTTCAATGGTGAACATCACTATGTTGATCATATCTACTATATAATTCACGTTCGACCTTTCGGTCTCCGTGTTTCGAGGCCATATCTGTATATGCTAGGCTCGTCAAGTTTAACCTGAGTATTCCACGTGTGCAACTGTTTTGCACCCGTTGTATTTGAACGTAGAGCCTATCACACCTGATCATCACGTGGTGTCTCAGCACGAAGAACTTTCGCAATGGTGCATACTCAGGGAGAACACTTCTTGATAATTAGTGAGAGATCATCTTAAAATGCTACCGTCAATCAAAGCAAAATAAGATGCATAAAGGATAAACATCACATGCAATCAATATAAGTGATATGATATGGCCATCATCATCTTGTGCTTGTGATCTCCATCTCCGAAGCACCGTCGTGATCACCATCATCACCGGCGCGACACCTTGATCTCCATCGTAGCATCATTGTCGTTTCGCCATCTATTGCTTCTACGACTATCGCTACCACTTAGTGATAAAGTAAAGCAATTACAGGGTGCTTGCATTTCATACAATAAAGCGACAACCATATGGCTCCTGCCAGTTGCCGATAACTCAGTTACAAAACATGATCATCTCATACAATGAAATATAGCATCACGTCTTGACCATATCACATCACAACATGCCCTGCAAAAATAAGTTAGACGTCCTCTACTTTGTTGTTGCAAATTTTACGTGGCTTCTACGGGCTGAGCAAGAACCGTTCTAACCTACGCATCAAAACCACAACGATAGTTCGTCAAGTTAGTGCTGTTTTAACCTTATCAAGGACCGGACGTAGCCACACTTGGTTTAACTAAAGTTGGAGAAACTGACACCCGCCAGCCACCTGTGTGCAAAGCACGTCAGTAGAACGAGTCTCGCATAAGCGTACGCGTAATGTCGGTCCGGGGCGCTTCATCCAACAATACCGCCGAACCAAAGTATGATATGATGGTAAGCAGTATGACTTGTATCACCCACAACTCACTTGTGTTCTACTCGTGCATATAACATCTACGCATAAAACCTGGCTCGGATGCCACTGTTGGGGAATGTGGTAATTTCAAAAAAATTCCTACGCACACGCCAGATCATGGTGATGCATAGCAACGAGAGGGGAGAGTGTCGTCCACGTACCCTCGTAGACCGAAAGCGGAAGCGTTAGAACAACACGGTTGATGTAGTCGTACGTCTTCACGGCCCGACCGATCAAGCACCGAAACTACGACACCTCCAAGTTCTAGCACACGTTCATCTCAATGACGTCCCTCGAACTCCGATCCAGCCGAGTGATGAGGGAGAGTTCCGTCAGCACGACGGCGTGGTGACGATCTTGATGTTCTTGTTGGGGAACGTAGCAGAAATTCCAAATTTTCTATGCATCACCAAGATCAATCTATGGAGACACTGGCAATGAGAGAGGGAGAGTATGAGTGTATCTTCATACCCTTGAAGATCGCCATGCGGAAGCATTACAACAATGTGGATGATGGAGTCGTACTCGCGGCGATTCAAATCGCGGAAGATCCGATCTAGCGCCGAACGGATGGCGCCTCCGTGTTCAACACACGCACAACCTGGGGACGTCTCCTCCTTCATGATCCAGCAAGGGGAGAGGAGAAGTTGAGGGAGAACTCCGATAGCACGACGGCGTGGTGTTGGTGGAGCTCGTGGTTCTCTAGCAGGGCTTCGCCAAGCACTACGGAGGAGGAGGAGGTGTTGGAGGAGGGAGAGGGCTGCGCCAGGGAAGAGGTGTGGCTGCCCTCCCACTCCTCCACTATATATAGGGGCAAGGGGAGAGGGGGAGGCGCCCTAGGGTTTCCCCTATGGGGCAGCGGCCAAGCAGATTGGATCTCCCTAGGGAAAATCCTAGGGAGACTTGCCCCCCAAGCCAAGCAGGTGGAGGATTGCCTCCCAAGCCAAGTGGAGGCGCCCCACCTCCCCAAATAACGTGGCAAAGGTTGTGGGGGGCGCACCACCCCTTAGTGGGCTGGTTTGCCCCTTCCCCTTTGGCCCATGAGGCCCTCGAACACTTGTCGGGGCTCCCGAAACACCTTTCGGTCATGTTGGGCCATAGCCTGTTACCCCCGGAACACTTCCGGACTCCAATACCCTTCGTCCAATATACCGATCTTCACCCCCAGACCATTCCGGAACTCCTCGTGACGTCCGGGATCACATCCGGTACTCCGGACTACCTTCGGTGACCACATACTATTTCCCATAACAACTCTAGCGTCATCGAACCTTAACTGTGTAGACCCTACGGGTTCGGGAACCATGCAGACATGACCGAGATAGTTCTCCGGCCAATAACCAACAGCAGGATCTGGATACCCATGTTGACTACCACATGTTCCACGATGATCTCATCGGATGAACCACGATGTCGGGGATTCAATCAATCCCGTATACAATTCCCTTTGTCAATCGGTATGTTACTTGCCCGAGATTCGATTGACGGTATCCCAATACCTCATTCAATCTCGTTACCGGTAAGTCACTTTACTCGTTCCGTAAAGCATGATCCCGTGACTAACTACTTAGTCACATTGAGCTCATTATGATGATGCATTACCGAGTGGGCCCAGAGATACCTCTCCGTCATACGGAGTGACAAATCCCAGTCTTGATTCGTGCCAACCCAACAGACACTTTCGGAGATACCTGTAGTGCACCTTTATAGCCACCCAGTTACGTTGTGACGTTTGGTACAACCAAAGCATTCCTACGGTATCCGGGAGTTGCACAATCTCATGGTCTAAGGAAATGATACTTGACATTAGAAAAGCTCTTAGCAAACGAACTACACGATCTTGTGCTATGCTTAGGATTGGGTCTTGTCCATCACATCATTCTCCTAATGATGTGATCCCGTTATCAATGACATCCAATGCCCATGGTCAGGAAACCATAACCATCTATTGATCAACGAGCTAGTCAACTAGAGGCTCACTAGGGACATGTTGTGGTCTATGTATTCACACATGTATTACGTTTTCCAGTTAATACAATTTTAGTATGAACAATAGACAATTATCATGAACAAGGAAATATAATAATAACCATTTTATTATTGCCTCTAGGGCATATTTCCAACAGTCTCCCACTTGCACTAGAGTCAATAATCTAGTTTGCATCACTATGTGATTGAAATGAATTCAACACCCATGGGGTTTGATCATATCTCGCTTGTGAAAGAGGTTATTAGTCAACGGGTCTGAATCTTTCAGATCCGTGTGTGCTTTACAAATCTTATGTCATCTCCTACATGCAGCTACCACGCTCTATTTGGAGCTATTCCAAATAATTGCTCTACTATAGAAATCCGGTTTACTATGCAGAGTCATCCAGATTAGTGTCAAAGTTTGCATCGGCGTAACCCTTTACGACGAACTCTTTTACCACCTCCATAATCGAGAAAAATCCTTAGTCAACTAGTTACTAAGGATAAGTTTGACCGTTGTCATGTGATCCATTCCTGGATCACTCTTGTACCCCTTGATTGACTGATGGCAAGGCACACTTCAGGTGCAGTACACAGCATAGCATACTGTAGAGCCTACGTCTAAAGCATAGGGGACGACCTTCGTCCTTTCTGTCTCTTCTGCCATGGTCAGGTCTTGAGTCATACTCAATACTCACACCTCATAACACATCCAAGAACTCCTTCTTTGCCGATCTATTTTGAACTCCTTCAAAATCTTGTCACGGTGTGTATTCGTTTGAAAGTACTATAAAGCGATCTTGATCTATCCTTATAGATCTTGATGCTTAATGTTCAAGCAGTTTAATCTAGGTTTTCCATTGGAAAACACTTTTCAAGTAACCCTATATGCTTTCCAGAAATTCTACATCATTTCTGATCAACAATATGTCAACAACATATACTCATCAGAAATTCTATAGTGCTCCCAGTCACTTCTTTGGAAATACAAGTTTCTCAAATAATTAGTATAAACCCAAAATCTTTGATCATCTCATCAAAGCGTATATTCCAACTCCGAGATGCTTACTCCAGTCCTTAGAAGGATTGCTGGAGCTTTGCATACTTTTTAGCATCTTTCAGGATTGTCAAAACCTTCTGGTTGTATCACATACAACCTTTCCTCAAGAAAATCGTCGACGAAACAATGTTTTGACATCCTATATGCAAGATTTCATAAATAATGTAGTAATTGCTAATATAATTCCAACAGACTCTTAGCATCGCTACGAGTGAGAAAGTCTCATCTTAGTCAACTCCTTGAACTTGTCGGAAAATATCTTAACGACAAGTCGAGCTTTCTTAATGGTGATACTTACCATCATTGTCCGTCTTCCTTTCAAAATCCATCTGCACCCAACAGCCTTACGACCATCAAGTGGTTCTTCCAAAGTCCATACTTTGTTTTCATACATGGATCCTCTCTCAGATTTTATGGCCTCGAGCCATTCATCAGAATCCGGGCCCACCATCGCTTCTCCATAGCTTATAGGTTCATTGCTGTCTAGCAACATGACCTCCAAGACAGGATTACGTACCACTCTGAAGTAGTACGTATCCTTGTCAACCTATGAGTTTTGATAGTGACTTGATCCGAAGTTTCATGATCAATATCATCAGCTTCCACTTCAATTGGTGTAGGCGCCACAGGAATAACTTCTTGTGCCCTTCTACACACTAGTTGAAGTGACGGTTCAATAACCTCATCAAGTCTCCACCATCCACCCACTCAATTCTTTCAAGAGAAACTTTTCCTCGAGAAAGGACCCGTTTCTAGAAACCATCACTTTTACTTCCAGATATGAAGTAGGAGGTATACCCAACTGCTTTGGGTGTCCTATGAAGATGTATTTATCCACTTTGGGTTTGAGCTTATCAGGCTAAAACTTTTCCCCATAAGCGTCACAACCCCAAACTTTTTAAAAATGACAGCTTAGGTTTCTCTAAACCATAGTTCATACGATGTCATCTCAACGGAATTATGTGGTGCCCTATTTGAAGTGAATGCGGTTGTCTCTAATGCCTAACCCATAAACGATAGTGGTAATTCGATAAGAGACATCATGGTATGCACCATATCCAATAGGGTGCAGTTATGATGTTCGGACACATCATCACACTATGGTGTTCCAGGCGGTGTTAGTTGTGAAACAATTTCCACAATGTCTTAATTGTGTGCCAAACTCGTAACTCGGATATTCATCTCTATGATCATATCATAGACATTTTATCCTCTTGTCATGACGATCTTCAACTTCACTCTGAAATTATTTGAACCTTTCAATAATTCAGACTTGTGTTTCATCAAGTAAATATACTCAGCATGTACTCAAATCATCTGTGAAGTAAGAACATAACGATATCCACTGCGTGCCTCAGCACTCATTCGACTGCACACATCAAAATGTATTACTTCCAACAAGTGGCTTTCTTGTTCCATCTCACTAAAAACAAGGCCTTTCAGTCATCTTGCCCATGTGGTATGATTTGCATGTCTCAAGTGATTCAAAATCAAGTGAGTCGAAACGATCCATCTGTATGGAGTTTCTTCATGCATATATACCAATAGACATGGTTCACATGTCTCAATCTTTTCAAAAACGAGTGAGTCCAAAGATCCATCAACATGGAGCTTCTTCATGCGTTTTATACCAATATGACTCAAGTGGTAGTGCCACAAGTATGTGGTACTATCATTACTATCTTATATCTTTTGGCACGAACATGTGTATCACCATGATCGAGATTCAATAAACTCATTTTAGGTGCAAGACCATTGAAGGTATTATTCAAATAAATAGAGTAACCATTATTCTCCTTAAATGAATAATTGTATTGCGATAAACATAATCCAATCATGTCTATGCTCAACGCAAACACCAAATAACAATTACTTAGGTTTAACACCAATCTCGATGGTAGAGGGAGCATGCGATGCTTGATCACATCAACCTTGGAAACACTTCCAACACATATCATCATCTCACCTTTAGCTAGTCTCCGTTTATCCATAGCCTTTTATTTCGAGTTACTAACACTTAGCAACCGAATTGGTATCTATTACCCTGGTGCTACTAGGAGTACTAGTAAAGTACACATCAATATAATGTATATCCAATATACTTCTGTCAACCTTGCCAGCCTTCTCATCTACCAAGTATCTAGGGTAGTTCTGCTTCAGTGACCGTTCCTCTTATTTCAGAAGCACTTAGTCTCGGGTTTGGGTTCAACCTTGGGTTTCTTCACTAGAGCAGCAACTGATTTGCCGTTTCATGAAGTATCCCTTCTTGCCCTTGCCCTTCTTGAAACTAATGGTTTTACTAACCATCAACAATTGATGCTCCTACTTGACTTCTACTTTCGTGGTGTCAAACATCACTAATAGCTCAAGGATCATCGTATCTATCCCTGATATGTCATAGTTCATCACGAAGCTCTAGTAGCTTGGTGGCAGTGACTTTGGAGAACCATCACTATCTCATCTGGAAGATAACTCCCACTCGATTCAAGTGATTGTAGTACTCAGACAATCTAAGCACATGCTCAACGATTGAGCTTTTCTCCCTTAGTTTGCAGGCTTAAGAAACTTGTCGCAGGTCTCACACCTCTTGACGTGGGCACAAGCCTAAAATCCCAATTTCAGCTGTTGGAACATCTCATATGTTCCATGACGTTTTAAAATGTCTTTGGTGCCTCAATTCTAAACCCTTTAACAGTACACATTGAACTATCACATAGTCATCAAAATGTGTATGTCAGATGTTCGCAACATCCACAGACGACGCTGGAGGTTCAGCACACCGAGCGGTGCATTAAGGACATAAGCCTTCTGCGTAGCAATGAGGATGATCCTCAGTTTACGAACCTAGTCCGCATAATTGCTACTATCAACTTTCAACTAAATTTTCTCTAGGAACATATTTAAAATAGTAGAACTAAAGCACGAGCTTACGGCATAATTTGCAAAGACCTTTTGACTATGTTCATGATAATTAAGTTCATGTAATCAAATTATTTAATGAACTCCCACTTAGATACATGATCTGAGTCAACTAGGCCGTGTCCGATCATCATGTGAGACGGACTAGTCATCATCAGTGAACATCTTCATGTTGATCGTATCCACTATACGACTCATGTTCGACCTTTCGGTCTCTTGTGTTCCGAGGCCATGTCTGTACATGCTAGGCTCGTCAAGTCAACCTAAGTGTTTTGTGTGTGTAAATCTGGCTTACACCCGTTGTATGTTAATGTTAGAATCTATCACACCCGATCATCACATGGTGCTTCGAAACAACGAACTTTCGCAACAGTGCACAGTTAGGGGGAACACTTTCTTGAAATTTTAAGAGGGATCATCTTATTTATGCTACCGTCGTTCTAAGAAAACAAGATGTAAACATGACAAACATCACATGCAAATCATAAAGTGACATGATATGGCCAATATCATCTTGCGCCTTTGATCTCCATCTTTGAGGCGCGGCATGATCACCTTCGTCACCGGCATGACACCATGATCTCCATCATCGTGTCTTCATGAAGTTGTCTCGCCAACTATTACTTCTACTACTATGGCTAACGGTTAGCAATAAAGTAAAGTAATTACATGGCGTTTTTAATGACACGTAGGTCATACAATAAATTAAGACAACTCCTATGGCTCCTGCCGGTTGTCATACTCATCGACATGCAAGTCGTGATTCCTGTTACAAGAACATGATCAATCTCATACATCACATATCATTCATCACATTCTTTTGGCCATATCACATCACATAGCATACCCTGCAAAAACAAGTTAGACGTCCTCTAATTGTTGTTGCATGTTTTACGTGGCTGCTACGGGTTTCTAGCAAGAACGTTTCTTACCTACGCAAAGCCACAACGGTGATATGCCAATTTCTATTTACCCTTCATAAGGACCCTTTTCATCGAATCCGATCCGACTAAAGTGGGAGAGACTGGCACCCGCTAGCCACCTTATGCAACAAGTGCATGTCAGTCAGTGGAACCTGTCTCACGTAAGTGTACGTGTAAGGTCGGTCCGGGCCGCTTCATCCCACAATACCATCGAAACAAGATAGGACTCGTAATGGTAAGCATACTGAACAAATCATCACCCACAACTGCTTTGTGTTCTACTCATGCATAGAATCTACGCATAGACCTAGCTCATGATGCCACTGCTGGGGAACGTAGCAGAAATTCAAAATTTTCTACGCATCACCAAGATCAATCTATGGAGATACTAGCAACGAGAGAGGGAGAGGATGAGTGTATCTTCATACCCTTGAAGATCGGGATGCAGAAGCGTTACAAGAACACAGATGATGGAGTCGTACTCGCGGTGATTCAAATCGCGAAAGATCCAATCTAGCGTCGAACGGACGTCGCCTCCGCGTTCAACACACGTACAGCCTGGGGACGTCTCCTCCTTCTTGATCCAGCAAGGGGAGAGGAGAAGTTGAGGGAGAACTTCAACAGCATGACGGCGTGGTGTTGGTGGAGCTCGTGGTTCTCCAGCAGGGCTTCACCAAGCACTACGGAGGAGGAGGAGGTGTTGGAGGAGGGAGAGGGCTGTGCCAGGGAAGAGGTGCGGCTGCCCTCCCACCCCTCCACTATATATAGGGGCAAGGGGAGAGGGGGAGGCGCCCTAGGGTTTCCCCTATGGGGCGGCGGCCAAGCAGATTGGATCTCCCTAGGGAAAATCCTAGGGAGACTTGCCCCCCAAGCCAAGCAGGTGGAGGATTGCCTCCCAAGCCAAGTGGAGGCGCCCCACCTCCCCAAATAACGTGGGAAAGGGTGTGGGGGGGGGGCTCACCACCCCTTAGTGGGCTGGTTTGCCCCTTCCCCTTTGGCCCATGAGGCCCTCCAACACATGCCGGGGCTCTCGAAACACCTTTCGGTCATGCTGGCCATAGCCTGGTACCCCCGGAACACTTCCAGACTCCAATACCCTTCGTCCAATATATCGATCTTCACCGCCGGACCATTCTGAAACTACTCGTGACGTCCGGGATCACATCCGGGACTTCGAACTACCTTCGGTAACCACATACTATTTCCCATAACAACTCTAGCATCACCGAACCTTAAGTGTGTAGACCCTACGGGTTCGGGAACCATGCAGACATGACCGAGACAGTTCTCTGGCCAATAAGCAACAGCGAGATATGGATACCCATGTTGACTCCCACATGTTCCATGATGATCTCATCAGATGAACCACGATGTCGGGGATTCAATCAATCCCGTATACAATTCCCTTTGTCAATCGGTATGTTACTTGCCCGAGATTTGATCGTCGGTATCCCAATACCTCGTTCAATCTCGTTACCGGCAAGTCACTTTACTCGTTCCATAATGCATGATCCCGTGACTAACTACTTAGTCACATTGAGCTCATTATGATGATGCATTACCAAGTGGGCCCAGAGACACCTCTCCGTCATACGGAGTGACAAATCCCAGTCTCGATTCGTGCCAACCCAACAGACACTTTCAGAGATACTTGTAGTGCACCTTTATAGCCACCCAGTTACGTTGTGACATTTGGTACACCCAAAGCATTCCTATGGTATCCGGGAGTTGCACAATCTCATGGTCTAAGGAAATGATACTTGACATTAGAAAAGCTCTTAGCAAACGAACTACACGATCTTGTGCTATACTTAGGATTGAGTCTTGTCCATCACATCATTCTCCTAATGATGTGATCTCGTTATCAATGACATCCAATGCCCATGGTCAGGAAACCATAACCATCTATTGATCAACGAGCTAGTTAACTAGATGATCACTAGGGACATGTTGTGGTCTATTTATTCACACATGTATTACTGTTTCTAGTTAATACAATTTTAGCATGAACAATAGACAATTACCATGAACAAGGAAATATAATAATAATGATTTTATTATTGCCTCTAGGGCATATTTCTAATAGTTCTACCGTCACAGGGCTTCGCCTAAGCACCTCTACAATATTATCGAGGAGGACTATGGTGGAGGGGGGCACCGCACACGGCTAAGAGATCAAGAGATCAATTATTGTGTCTATGGGGTGCCCCCTGCCCCCCTATATAAAGGATAAAGGGGGGTGGGGGCGGCCGACCTAGGAGGGGGTGCGCCATGGGAAGTCCTACTCCCACCGGGAGTAGGACTCCCTCCTTCCTTGTTGGACTTGGAGAAGTGGGGAAAGAGGCGGGAGAGAGAGGAAGGAAAGGGGGGGTGCCGCCCCCCTCTCCTTGTCCTATTCGGACTAGGGGGGAGGGGCGCGTGGCCCAACCCTGGCCGCCTCTCCTCTCTTCCACTAAGGCCCACTATGGCCCATTAAGCCCCCGGGGGGTTCCGGTAACCCCCCGGTACTCCCGCAAAATTCCAATTTCACCCAGAACACTTCCGATATCCAAATATAGGCTTCCAATATATCAATCTTCATGTCTCGACCATTTCAAGACTTCTTGTCATGTCCGTGATCACATCCGAGAGTCTGAACAACCGTCAGTACATCAAAATTCATAAACTCATAATATAACTGTCATCGAAACCTTAAGTGTGCGGACCCTACGGGTTCAAGAACTATGTAGACATGACCGAGACACGTCTCCAGTCAATAACCAATAGAGGAACTTGGATGCTCATATTGGTTCCTACATATTCTACGAAGATCTTTATCGGTCAAACCGCATAACAACACACGTTGTTCCCTTTGTCATCGGTATGTTACTTGCCCGAGATTTGATCATCGGTATCCAATACCTAGTTCAGTCTCGTTACCGGCAAGTCTCTTTACTCGTTACATAATGCATCATTCCGTAACTAACTCATTAGCTACATTGCTTGCAAGGCTTATAGTGATGTGCATTACCGAGAGGGCCCAGAGATACCTCTCCGACAATTGGAGTGACAAAACCTAATCTCGAAATACGCCAACTCAACATATACCTTTGGACACACCTGTAGAGCTCCTTTATAATCACCTAGTTATGTTGTGATGTTTGGTAGCACACAAAGTGTTCCTCCAGTAAACAGGAGTTGCATAATCTCATAGTTGTAGGAACATGTATAAGTCATGAAGAAAGCAATAGCAACATACTAAATGATCAAGTGCTAAGCTAACAGAATGGGTCATGTCAATCACATCATTCTCCTAATGATGTGATCCTGTTAATCCAATGACAACTCATGTTTATGGTTAGAAACATAACCATCTTTTATTAATGAGCTAGTCAAGTAGAGGCATACTAGTGACATTAAGTTTGTCTATGTATTCACACATGTATCATGTTTCCGGTTAATACAATTCTAGCATGAATAATAAACATTTATCATGAAATAAGGAAATAAATAATAACGTTATTATTCCCTCTAGGGCATATTTCCTTCAGTCCGGGCTGTGCCCTGGAGCATGAGCGGGACGTACCTCACAACAACGCGCTTGTTGCCGTTTGCTATGCTGACGGCCGTGGAGTAGTCGACCAGCCAGTCCTCCGGCTCCACGGAGCCGGTGTACTTGGGCATATCTCTTGGGAGGGTGAACCCTCGAGGGAAAGGCTCATCTCGGATTCGGGGGCCGAAACAAGGCGGTCCCAACGCGTCTTCTTCTTCTAGTGCCAGGGAACGATTGAGGCGGTCGATCTGATGGCGGGCGTCGTTCTCCCCGAATCCTTCCCGGCGGCCAAGGCGGTCACCGAGTGTCGGGTGCGTGACAGGTGGCGGAGTGGGATGCCTTTCTCCACGAGGCTGAGGAGGAGGCGGGTCGCCTCGCCGCTCCACGGCTCGGGGGCGGCCTTCTTCGTCATGCTCGATGGAGAGATGAGTCCAACTATGGCTGGCAGCCGGCTCATTGCCTTTTCTATTGCGGATGCCACCAGTCGGCGTCCGAGATGTCGCACCGTGATCCTGGCGAAAGGGGCGGCTCGCCGTTCCGCCGGATGGGCGCTTCGGCGTGGCAGCCGGCTTCTTGCTGCTCGGCGGCCGCGTCAAGGAGCTGTTGGACGCGCTCCGTCATGTGGCGACGCTTGTCGCCCTCGTACTTGTCCAGCTCCTCTGCCACCGCCTGGGCAACTCGTATGTTTTCCACGGGCGTGGCGTAGACGGGACGATCCGTCCCGAACATGCTGGCGATGGTTGCGCCATGCTGCCGGATCGAGCCGATGCGGCTAGGCCCCTCGGGGGCTGGCGTTCCACCGACGGCTCGGTCCTTCTCACGCTGGTAGGCTTCCGAGAGGCGTCCCATGCTGGCCAGTCAGTTGGCGCTTTCGATGAGCTGGACGCGGCGTGCTTCCAGCGTCTCAGCGTCTGCGTCTCCCGGGATGGGCGCTGACAAGTCCCGTAGCGCCGCGTCGAGTAGGTCTCGAACGCCTCCGTCCGACTGCTCACCACTGTTGATGACAAGCACCTCCGCGACAGTGCTCCTATCGCTGTGCTCACGAGGAGGCGGCTCGTCGTAGACCACCACGTTGGTGGGGAACGCGTCAAGCGACGCTGTGTCGGAGTTGACGATCATCGGGTCGGTGGAGCCAACGGACTCCAAGTCAACAGCAGGCTCGCTGGTGACGTGGAGCTGGTCGAGGACGCTGACGATGCGGTTCTCAGGTCAGTTGGTGCCTGCGTCGGATGCAGGCTCGTCGGAGAGGCTGATCTTGCCAACAAGGTCGACGAGGCAGCTTGCTGCGCATGCGATCTCCGCGCCGCACAACGCGTCGAAGCTGACGCCGTCGGGCGTGCTGGGCTGGCTGTGCACGCCAGGAAGGAACAAGGTTCCCGTCCAGAACAGGTTTTCGGATGACGGTGCACCTTGCCCCATGGTGGGCACCAAATGTCGGGGGTTGGGTGCGACGTATGCCAAAGGATGGCTTATCATGGTGGGAGTGAGTATAACATCGCTGGTGCCTGGAAGCGAGATGAGGCGTAGACACGAACACCGACGCACTTTACCCAGGTTCGGGGCTCTCCTAGGAGATAACACCCCTAGTCCTGCTCTGCGGGGTCACCGCATGATCACTAAGGCACTAGTGAGTACAACGGCGCTCCTTGAGCTGTATGCTAAAGGTGGAAGGAGGCAGGGCTAGCTCTCTTCCTCCTCTAGGTATGAGTCTAGTTCTAACAGGTTGGGAACCCTTTGCATGGGTGTCCTGGGGGGTTTATATAGGCCTACCCCCCAGGGGTACAATGGTAACTTGGCCGGGTGTAGGACCCGGCTGTCAGCGCCTCTGGTCGCCGGCTTCTCCGCCGACAGCTTGGGCCCGCCGCCTGGTGGGCCCCTCCGACTGGTCCGGTACGGAGCCGACAGGCCGCTTCCGCCGCTGGCGGGTCTCGTTGGTGGCTGATCACTGTAGCCGTGACGCTAGTGATGCAGGCTTGGTTGGACAAGGCATGGCCACAGTCCCGCCGCCTGGCGGGAGATCGCTGTAGCCTCGTCGTGTCTAGTCTGGTTAATGGCGCTTAGGTCTCGAGGAAGGATCCGGCTGCCCGCCAGGAGCTGTATCCCCTTGGATCCGACTGGCCAGGCTTGGCCGCCCTCCGGGCCCTCGCTGCCTAGTAGGACCCGCCGCCTGCGAGCCGTACCGACAGGCCGTCGTGGGAGCAGGCCCTGCCTGACAGGGATGACGTCGAGGGTTGAGTGGCAACAGTGCCGCGTCGTGCGGAGATCTCTGCCTGTACGGGGCACTGTGGCCACGCCAAACCCGAGATTCGGGGGGTGAGGGACTACACTGTAGCCTCACCCTGACTTGTCCTCTTGATGGGGGGCGCAAACTCTGAGGGCGCCGGGTGGCCGCCTGCTTGAAGCCGGCCTCTACGGAGGCCGTCTGCTAGGAGTCGGCTTGTGTTGCTGCCGTCTTCGGGCAACCGGCTGTTGAGCCAGCCGGCCGCCGGAAGGCGGCGCTTCATTCTGGAGTCTTGTGGCGCGAAGCCGGCCAAAAGTCTTGAAAGGCTCAGGGACTCGGGTTGGGCTACCCGTGGCCCATTACTCCGACACAACGTGCCTCCGCCCCTTCCTCTTCGCCGAGTCCGCGGCCCGTTGCTCGGGCGTCAGCTGCTTCTTGTTCTTGGGCGCCACGAGGGTCTTGTGGGGGGCACAGGGCTTGCCTTTGTCAGTGTCATCGAGGGTGTCGTCCATGGCGAGCAGCCGGAAGGGTTTTTGGGAAAGTGAAGGGAAAAGATGACTGCTTGCCACCGACCGGCGGGCCTGGGGTGTAGTTGGCGCGCGACGCGTACGTTCTTCTCGTGTCCATGCCGACGCAAAGGAGGCTTAAAATTGGGCCGCGAATGAGTCAGCAGACGGACGAAAAGCGGACACGCTCCGATTGGATCGGCATGTTAGACCGATTTTTCTGTCCGCCGCGATTTAAAGAGACGCACGCCGACGAAATAGGTCAATGCGTTGGAGTTGCTCCAAACGCTCTTATTTTTATTTACAGAGGGAAAGTACTTTACGAGTACGTGGCAAACTCCACTTGGAGTGAATATCTCATGGAGGCCTGGGCTAATCAAATCACCACGAGCGACAGGATCTCGTCACCCAACCCACGCGATCGCCATTTCACATGGCCGGGTGGACTCTCCACGGAATCTGAGGCAGAGAGGCAAGCGGGCGGGCCCCACCTTACCGCACGCATTCTCCGTCCCTCTCTATAAGCTCGTGTCATGAGTCATTAGGATGGATAGCATCTGGATATCGGACTGGTAGTTGGACTGTTGTTTGGCCTCCAGGTCGCAGAAGGAGGGTGAGCAATGGCGGGGCAGAGCAGCTACAGCCGGCTCGCCGCCGACGAGGCCGCCGCCGCGATATCCGCCGACGACTACGACTCCAAAAAGCTCCGGCTGCTTGGCTACGAGCCGCAGCTCAAGCGCAATCTCTCGTACGTGGCATACATTAACCCTTCACCAATCACCATCTCCATTTGGTTCAGAGATCGAACCTATCTTTGTGCTTGCTCTGCTTATCTGCCTGCCGATCTGTCAATTTGCTAAGCGCGCTGCCGATGCATGCATGCATGCAGGCTGCTGTCCAACTTCTCGGTGACCTTCTCGATCGTGTCGGTGCTGACGGGCATCACGACGCTGTACGGGACGGGGCTCGAGTTCGGCGGGCCGGTGACCATGGTGTACGGCTGGCCCATCGCCGGCGCCTTCACCATCGTCGTCGGCCTGGCCATGGCCGAGATCTGCTCCGCCTACCCGACCTCCGGCGGCCTCTACTTCTGGAGCGCCAGGCTCTGCACCGAGCGCCGCTGGGGCCCCTTCGCCTCCTGGCTCACCGGCTGGTAAGCTAGCTACCATGATCACTTCACTTATTGCAGTCGACCGTGCAATTCGCAGATCGCCATGAATGAATTAAATTGGAGTACTACGTGTGGTTAAGTCCTGCCCGTGCAATACTGGAATATCCATTTCTCAAAATAAAAAAAACCTAGAATTTCTCGGAGGGGGAGTAAGTCTGACATGGCGAATTTTGAGGCGACTGCACGTGCTTCTCCTTGAAAATAGAGTGCGAAAATTAGGGGCTGAATTCAATGGGCGTATTCTTGATTCAACCTAGAAAGAGACGCGCAAATATCTTTTGATTCATTATAACAATGTTTTTTTGACAATATAACAATGTCGAAAAATATCTTATATTTTGATACGGAGTCTATGCTGCACTGCACGTGCACCGCTCAAAGGATCCCATTATTTCTTTCTTTCTTTGTCGAACGACATTTCCACAACCGTCTTAGCTAGCAGACCCTGTGACAATCAGAACCGGAATAAAAATTGGAATAATCGTTTTCTTTGCTCCATCCAATCAGATGGAATCAAAGTTGCCAGTGTGTACTAGTACAAATGGATCTGCATTTGACGTTGTTTAACAGCGTACGTGGATCTCTTTGTCTTGTGTTCATGTGCTCGCTCCACTTTGCGTGCTTTGACCATGTGTGGCCGGCCACTATAGAGTCCTGATTGACGCTATAGAATCTGATCTTGATTTTTTTTTGCTGGGAAAATCTGATTTTGATTTGATGCTGACGGGTGTTTGGATAGTAGTATATGCTACTATTAGTATGGGGAGAATATTCAGTGATATCAACTCCCACATCCACATGCTCCCATTTTTTTAAAATAAAAAATCAATTTTAAAAAATCGGAGAAAAATGTAAATGTTCACAAGGAATGTGTTACAACCCATAAAAATTCAGCTTCAAATTCGAAATGCACATTGAGAAAAAAATAATAATATCCAGATGTGAATAGTGTTAATTTTGCTTTTGGCTTTTTGTGACACTGTTCATGCTAGATTTGTCATTTTTGGTTCTCAATGGGTATTTCGAATTTGAACCTGCTTCTTTTAGGTGCCGTAGACACATACCTCGTGAACACGAAACATTTTAAATTGTTGTTTGAAAGTTGGTATCATGTGAGTATTTAAAGGATGGTATCACCGAATACTTTCCCTATAGTATATATGGTTCTTCTATTTTTTTTATAACCAATATGGTTCTTCTAGTCTAGGGACAATACAAGAACCATTCCGGTCAATTATTTGTTTTGAGACAGGCAGACAGCCTCTAATGATGTGATGTTTGTTGTCTACTCCCTCCGATGCAATTGCATGCATTCAGGTTTAACATCGTTGGACAGGTAACTCTCTGAACCTTTGTCTGTCTGAATGTGTTTTCTCATTCACTCTGAACTCTGAAGTGACGAGAGAGAGTATTTTGCAGTGGGCAGTGACAACCAGCGTGGACTACTCGCTAGCGCAGCTGATCCAGGTGATCATCCTGCTGAGCACCGGCGGCAACAACGGCGGAGGGTACCTGGCGTCCAAGTACGAGGTCATCGCCATCCATGCCGCCATCCTGCTCAGCCACGCCGTCATCAACAGCCTCCCCATTGCATGGCTCTCCTTCTTTGGCCAGTTTGCGGCGGCTTGGAACATGCTAGGTAGGTCTCTCTCTTTTCGCCATCAGATTCGATTCGATACGATTCAATTTGATTCGATACAGTTCAATTTGATTCGACACAATTCAATTTGATTCTCATTGAAGGTAGCGAATAATTAGATCGTTTGTACTTTGTACTAGGTGTCTTTGTCCTGATGATTGCTGTGCCGGCTGTTGCTACGGAGAGGGCCAGTGCCAAGTTCGTCTTCACCAATTTCAACACCGACAACAGCGCTGGAATACACAGCCATCTCTACATCTTCCTCCTGGGGCTCCTCATGAGCCAGTACACGCTCTTAGGATACGACGCGTCGGCGCATATGGTAATTAAGCCAGCCACCAATAATCTCGCTCATGCAACTTTGTTAAAAATTATGACAGGTTGGTTAGTAACGCCTTTTGCTCATGCACGCAGACGGAGGAGACCAAGAACGCAGACAAGAACGGCCCCATCGGGATCATCAGCGCCATCGGCATATCGATAGTGGTCGGCTGGGGATACATACTCGGCGTCACCTTCGCCGTCAAGGACATACCCTCCCTGCTGAGCCCCGACAATGAAGCTGGAGGGTACGCCATCGCCCAGGTCTTCTACCAGGCCTTCAAGAGCCGCTACGGCAGCGGCGTCGGCGGGATCGTCTGCCTGGGGATCGTCGCCGTCGCCATTTACTTCTGCGGCATGAGCTCCGTCACAAGTAACTCGAGGTGATCACCATCTTCTTCTTGGGTTATCTGCATGCACTTCTGGACCGGCACATAGCTAGATCTGAAATCTCGCTATTTCCATGTGTTTGATGGCTAGGATGGCGTATGCTTTCTCGAGAGACGGCGCGATGCCGCTGTCATCCGTGTGGCACAAAGTGAACGAGCACGAGGTGCCCATCAACGCCGTCTGGCTCTCGGCTTTCGTCTCCCTCTGCATGGCGTTGCCGGTAATTATACACCAACCTCTTGACTGAAAGAGACCCAGTCAGTGTAATTAATCCTGCTCTGATAAACCCTGGCCGGTCTCCGGTTGGAAACTGCAGTCGTTGGGTAGCCTGGTGGCGTTCCAGGCCATGGTGTCCATCGCCACGATCGGGCTCTACATCGCGTACGCGCTGCCCATCTTCTTCCGGGTGACGCTGGCGCGAAAGCACTTCGTTCCGGGACCCTTCAACCTCGGGCGCTACGGCGTGCTGCTGGGGTGGGTGGCCGTGCTCTGGGTGGTCACCATTACCGTGCTCTTCTCGCTGCCGGTGATGTACCCGGTGACCAGGGACACGCTCAACTACACGCCGGTCGCCGTCGGCGGGCTCTTCATCCTCGTCCTGACGTCCTGGGTCGTCAGTGCCAGGCACTGGTTCAAGGGACCCGTCACCAATTTGAGCGGCTAGCTTCAAAGTGTGTTGACGGAACGCCATGTGATGGGAATTTTGCTGCTGGAGGATTAGTTGCACGCTGCAGCTGTAGGCTGGCTGTATCTAAGATTCTTAATAGAGGCGCATATATCGAAAACTGCTTTCGGAGACCGAGGTCCATTGAGATCTCCATTTGCAAAATTCAAAATTCATATTTCTACGTTGAGCCTTGCGTCGGTACATCCCCTCACAAACCGTATAAGGGCAGTATGGTCATTTGATCATAATATATACCCACCTCCGTATGTGACATGTATACGTAGACGTACCCAGCCCGTCACACCCCTCCGTCATGGGCATGGGCCTGGCCCATTTTTCTTTTCTATTTTTAATCTTCAAAAAATAAGTGCAAGAGGTAGGATTTGAACTCATAATCTCTTGGTTTTCTTCTTCCTGCTATAACCAATTGAGACAGCTTACGTGTTGTTCTTTGTTACTCCCTCCAATCTTAGTATTTAGTTTGTGCATAATTCTGTTCACGCATACAAGCGAGTCCAAATTTTGATTGATTTTGGAATGCTATTGCTGCTCTGCTGGATGGATTTGCAAAACTCGTGGGAGGTGGGCGAGGTAAATACGCATACATGCCCATGGCTAGGAATTAGTAAAGCGGATTAAAGGGGCAGATTTACGGGATTGGTTGCATGTCAAACAGGGAGAGGCTGGCTTTTCCTCAAAAAAAAAAAAAAACAACAACAACAACAACAAGGAGAGGTGGGCGTGCAAATGCCCATTGGCTAGGATTTGGAATTCCAAGTCAGATTTAATATGAGAGGTTGCCAGTGAGACGGATTACCGGCGGCAGATCTGGAAAGGATCGCTAGAAAATGAAAAGGGGCAGAGTAATACGCAAAAAGATTTAAAAAGATTATGTGCAGACTAGAATCAGTGGGAGTACTTCTTTTATTTTTCTTGTTGTGCATCTTCTCAGTCGAATGTTTTTTTTCAATGTCATTTTTTCTTCGGTTTATTTTTTTATTTTTCTTTATTTATTCTTCTTTTTCTTAGTCTTTTTCATTTGCTTAAATTCATGAATATTTTCTTAAATTTTTGATTTTTTAAAATCCATGAACTTTAAATGGCCTTATTTTTTTCATGGCCTTGTATAATCAATTCAAGGCATAATGCTAAGTTGTTTTGGTTTTCGACAATTTTTGCATTTTCTGAAGTTTTCTCGGTAAAAATGACCAAAAATGGCCGGACGTGTCGCAACTTGCATACAGTGTCGGAAACCATTCAAACCTGGCATGGATGCTTAACATGGGCATGCCCACCTACTTGTAAAAGTTGGGGTTATTATGTCCAAAACTACATATGTTCAGGTGTTCGGGGTGGCCAGAAGGCTCCCTCTAAGAGCACATTGTTTTCTCGAAATTCTTGAAATGACCCTAATTTTTTCAACCAGTTTCTATGACAAATTCAAGGCACCATGCTAAGTTGTTTGAATTTTGGACAATTCTTATATTTTTTGGAGTTTACTCAGTGAAAAATGGTCGATAAATGGCCGTGACACAACTTGCATACGATATTAGAATTTGTTCAAACCTAAGATGGGTGCCTATCATGGGCAGCCCAATTACTAGAAAAGATCGGGATAATTTTATGCATGTACAAGAATAGACCAGGTTCGACGGAGTTTGTCTGGATATACCACACGGCCTCGTCTAAGAGCATATTGTTTCTTGACATCATCGAAATGACCCCAATTATTTTTCATGGGCTTGTATGACCAACTCAAGGCACCATTCCAAGTTATTTTGCTTTCCTATAATTTCTTTTTGGAGTTTTCTTGGTCAAAAAAGACCGAAAATGGACGAACGTGTCGTAACATACATACAGTGTCGGAAATCGTTCAAAACTGGCATGGATGACTACAATGGGCATGCCAACCTGCTTGCAAAAGTTGGACTCATTTTAAGGATGTCCAAAAATAGATAATGTTCCACATGTGGTGTCCGGGTTGGCGAGAAACCTCCATTTGAGAGCACGTTGTTTCTCGACATCCGTCAACTGGATTCAATTTTTTTAATCGCCTTATACGACCAATTCAAAGCACACTACCAAGTTGTTTGGGTTTTTAGACAACTTTTGCATTTTCTAGAGTTTTTTAATAAAAAAGCCGATAAATTACCAGATGTGTCGCATCTTGCATACGATATTGGAAATCATTCAAACCTGCCATGGATGCCTATCATGGGCATGCCCGCTGTCCTGCAAAAGTTGGATTATTTCATGGATGTCCAAAACCAGACCATATTCAATGGGGGGTGTCCGGATATGCTAGAAGGCTCCGGCTGAGAGCACATTGCCTCTCGGCATCCTTGTAATATTCCTAATTTTTTCCATGGCCATGTATGCCGAAGTCTAGGCACCATGCGCATTTGTTTGGGTTTTTGACAAGTTTCACATCTTCTGGAGATTTCCTGGTGAAAAAAACCGATAAATGGCCAGACGTGTCGCAACGTGCATATGGTGTTGGAAATCGTTCGAACCTGACATGGATGCATACCATGGGCATTCCCACCTGCCTGCAGAAATTAGGGTTAGTCATGAGTGTCGTGGGTGCAAGTCTGACAGTAGTGTATGGGAGTACGAATTAGAGGGCAGAGCCTAGCTACGACGCATTTGTTACACTCCGAGTGAAGTGGTCCAGTCGACTGGAGTGTTGACTTCTGAGTGGTTAGAGACTTCCGAGTTACCGTCAGGTTGCACGGAGTCCAGTGCAGGGTGTTTGGTGTCCCAGGGTAGGGTATGTAGGTCAGGCATGTCATCCTGTCCTTAGTACATGTTCCCATCACTGAGATTTACAAAAAGAAAACCATGTGCAACGGAAGGCGAGAATGGTTCGTTTGAAATCAAGTTGTTTTTCGACATCTGTCAAGTGACCCCAATTTCTTTGCACAAGTTGACATCGGTCTACGGTAAAAGAAAAACCACGAATGGCAGTTTGAAATCAAGTTGTTTTTAGACATTCGTGGGGCCCTTTTTTGGCAATCAATTTGTCAAATGACCGCTAATTTGCCGTGGTCGGTCTATGGTACTCCCTCCGTCACGGTTTAGAAGGCACAATTAAATTTGCGTGCGTTTCCACAATAGACAAGGTTTAGGGCGCATTGCATTTATTTCTATTAGCTAAGTAGTACTCCGATATACTATTCCTACTAGTAGAATGCCCGTGCGTTGCCACGGGCTTCTGAAATATCTTGGTGAAGTTATATAAATATAGTGTATGCTAAATTTCACAGGTAGAGATAATATAACACGATCACAAATGTATAAAAATTGAAGTCCACTAAAAATGGTAAATTGACAATATATACATATAAAGTGACGACTCAACTAAAAACCATGTCTGGCAAGCTATCTAAAAAAAGGCATCGAGCGCTCCAGAATTTTCCTCGAGAAGCTGTTGGCAGGCGGCGACGGAGCTGAGGATTATCCCTCCACACAGTGGCGTAGCTAGGATTTTAGGTCAGGATGGTCCAATGGACATAATTTTTTTGTACCACGAATGCAAAATATCCACATACTGGTATATGATTTGCCAAAAGCACATATTAATAGGGTCTTGCAAAGCACACGAAAAATCATGGTTTAGGTCCTAAATTTGCCCAAAAGAAAATAACACACCTTATTTGTCGGGGAAGTCTTGATTATAACATTCTCATTTACTCTGAAGAAAGCATATCACTTAATGTATGTGATGCAATGTCTTCGGTTCTCTTCATTTTGCAACAATTATACAATAAAAGGAATTTCAGTTTACCAATTGTCAGTTCAAATGAACTCATGTAATCATTGAGCTCAACTTATCAAATCCAAGTTGCGAAAAACTTTAAAGTTTGCACTCACGGCTAAACTTGTTCAAACTATAAAGGTGAAATTATATTTTACCTAAGGGATTTGGAAATCATACTTCGAATTAGAAGAGATGTGAAGTCCGTGGAGAAGTGGAGCTCCTTCCTTAACCGATGCGGCGCTGTGCGCTGCCTCCGGGCTCTGGTGCATAGTCTACCTCCGCCTTGCGTCTTGTTAGTGCCGCCGGCCAGCTGGCCGCGGGTCGCCGGCTCACCGGTCGGCGATCACCGCCTTGCTAGATGCTAGGGCTTCTGTATCTTTGAGATTGGCCAATCTTGTGTCGCCCTGCGTCGGTTCGAGTCTTCCAGCGGTTCAGCGTGCGACGAGAAAAAAATTCAAAGGATTGTACGAGCTACTCTCTCCGTTCGGAAATATTTGTTGGAGAAATAGATGTATGTAGATATATTTTAACTATAAATACATCCATTTTCATTCATTTCCGCGACCCCTAATTACGCACAGAGGTAGTAAAAAGGAGAGGAAACGAACGATCTCATCGTGCAGACGTGGTCCTGTTCGTGACTTGTTGGATTTGGGCCTTAACCCAACTCTTTTTTCACATATTGTAGCGAGGTAATGGGCCGCATCACAGGGTGGTCCATGGACCACCCTGGCCACCCCCTGTGGCTACGCCACTGACTCCACAGCCAGTCCACTCTCTGAACGTCATCCATTCCCCTGCCCGTGTCGCCCTCCTCTTCCCCGCATCGCCGCCGGCCGCCGGCCTCCGCCCTCACCCCCGCTGGTCGCCGGCCTCCGCCCTCACCCCCGCAGCTGCCGGCCTCCGTCCTCACCTCCCACTGCCGCGCCCTCTCATCCCCTCCCCTGTTCTCATCAGAAAAGAGAAGTGGCAGATCGAGAGATCAGGCAGCGGCCAGTCCACTCCTCTCCCTCGGCCGCGGAGTTGCTCCCAACAGGACACCCGGACCCGTCCGTCCTCGAGCGTCTCCTCCGCCTGCTCGCCTCCCGCGGCGTCTTCTCCGAGCACACAGCCGACGGCAATCGGAGGCGGTACGCGCTGACCGCCCTGAGCACTTCGTGCGCGCCCACGCCGGCGTCCCCGCCCACGCCGGTGTCCCCGCCCACGCCTACTACGGCCAGTCCACACCGACGGCGATCAGATGCAAGCACAACCGGCTCCCTCTCTCCCACCGCCGCCCCCTCCCATCCCCTTCCTCCACTCATCCGACGACGTGGACTGGGATTACAGGTTCACTGGCATTTGCAGCGTATTGACATTGTCATTGTGGTTTCAGTAGAAATGACCTTCTTCCTAATTAGTAACAGAGATCAAAGTTAATATATTTGTGATATTTTCGTGTAATATTATTGTTTGCAATGAGACTACTCGGGAATACAGAGTACTGTGTTTTTTTATAACTGAAGAGGGAGTATAAATCGTCCAGTGAGTACAGTATAGATTGAGTATAAACATGACAACCTACTGTGATATTTTAGCAGGCATCATATTCGCGATGGTCTGCAAGCTATCATTATTGTCATATGTGATATTTGATTTTAGTGGTGCCATTTTTGTTCCCCTTATAAAAGCTGTGATGTGCCGATTGACAGTTTAATAGTTGTTTCACTTGGCAGGCCAGAAGGTGGTTTACAATATTTTTGTTATATTCTAGTAATACTGAAAAATGCCCACAGCACAGCTTATGCAGAGAGCAAGTGATCATTGTTCTTTCTCCCGTCTGTCCTAATCGCTAATTCACTGGAATCTTAATGTGCAGACTGATACAAAAGCAAAGTGTTTCAAGGCACATAAATCCAATGATGAGAGTGGTAGTTTCAGAAAAGATGCTAAAGCTGATTCAAGAAATGCTACTAAGGCTGTTGATCAAAATCCTCCACCACAAAAGCAAGGTTTCATCCATGTGAGGGCAAGAAGGGGTCAAGCAACTGACAGCCATAGCCTTGTAGAAAGGGTCAGTTCAATGCACAATTTTCAGTTTTGACTATTCTGAATGTATTCTTTTTGAATTTGCGTATTCTTATACACCCCATGGATACACATTCACACTCCCCATTACAGAAGCTACAAATCTGGTCGCTGAAAGTCTACTTTTTTTGACGGGCACGGCGTGAGAAAATAACCAAGCGGATGAAAATTCTCCAAGACCCTGTCCCTGGATGTAATAAAGGTGCATATTAATCTCAACAATTATATATTTTTTATGTTTACATTATGTCCCACCAATGTCCAGATATGTATTGAAAAGTAAGGATTATAAAATTCAATTAGGGGGAAATAAGAGACTATACAGAGACCTCCACATATGATAAATAATATAAAGATGTAGTTTCGATATTGTGTGGTGGTCCAGTATCGCACCCTTTGGAAAAAAATTCAGGGAGGTATTTGGGTCCAATCTGTAACATCAATCCAGTGTGGTATATCATTGCTGCTTTCACCACCTGTACCATTAATCCAGTGTGGTATATAATTGCTGCTTTGCTCATCTGTACCATCAATTATCGAAGAACCAACGGCCACATTTCATTGTTGATTAACAGTGACTAATTTAACTTGAGATGCAAATAACCCATTGGTGTAACTGTAGTTCTAATACCAAAGATAGTCTTCGGTCATGATCAAGCAACCAGAGTTGTTCTGCTTAAGGGAAATAAATAACATAGTAAAAATAAATAAATAACAATGCCTGTGCCTGCTTTGGGGCCGCATCATAAATATTTCTCTCATGTAGAACACTCCAATGGAGTCTAGTTTTACAACAACAGAGTGACCCAGGCAGTGTGCTATATTTGTGTAGGAAAACAAAGCCGAGTTTAGATGTAGTAGATGATTGATTACAAAACAACAAAATAATAATATACATAAGCAAACCAGCAAAACGAAAAATAATGTCACATACTGTAAAATTTCGCAACTTGCAAAGTCTCAAATTCGAGGCAATATTATTATTATATGACTTGTAGTATAAACATAATAAAGTTCAATTGGTAACATCGAAAGATAGAGATCTGTACAAGAACACCGAAGAGCACCAAATTATATGTAGCATAAGAGTAAATCCCTGTCATATATAAGAGCGGACCTCAGCCTGTAAGGACTTCCTTATAGACGATGTTCTTCATCGAGGTCTGTAAGGACAAGGCAGGTCTTTTTCGCTTCTTTGATTTACTGCTTTGCTTCTTGCCATTCTCCTTCCCTTTCTCCTTCTCAATGAGGATCTTTATGTTTCTCTTCGCGGTGGCTCGAGACAATGCGACATAGAGTTGACCATGAGAGAACACCGGATTAGGTAGGTACACGCCAACGATCGGAATCGTCTGTCCTTGAGCCTTGTTAATCGTCATAGCAAAGCTAAGCCTTACAGGAAATTGCTTCCTCTTGAACTTGAATGGAAACATGTCGTTGTCAGACGGGCATAGGGGTATTCGAGGAAGGAAAACCCTCCTACCCGCGTGCTGTCCAATCACGATTTCTGCGTCGATGGCGTTCCTCTGGAAACCTCACACCACAAGCCTCGTTCCGTTACACAGACCATTAGCCGGATCAATGTTCCTCAGAAGTATGACAGGGCAGTTGAGCTTCAGTTTGAGTGCATGCGGAGGCAGACCGTTGGGAGTCAATCCATTAAGGAACTCGGGAGCGTAGTAGCCACATGGGTCGTCCTCTGCACTGTCAAAGCTATGGCAGATTACTTCTTCTCCCCGAAAATGCTCTACCATGCGTATGTTTATCTTGTCGACGTTGTCGTTCGTGGTGGAGAGAATTGCGCGTGAAGTCATGTAATTCGGATCGGTCATGTTGTCATCTAGTCTCGGAAACACATGGTCAATCAGCTTCTCCAGGTCATCACCCTCGCCTGTAGACGGCACACAAATATCTTCAGGGAGTCGTATGTTTCCTTGTTCGTCAACTTCCTCGGTGCCATTGCCTACCCTTAGCAAGTAATTCGCAAACCAGGTGTCATTATGAGCCCTCATGTTGGTGACAAGCCTTAGCTGGCGCATACCCTTCCAGAGGTGTGAACTTCGAAGGGTTGCATCGATTATCTGACCCCGGGACCCCCTCCTGACGACCGGAAGCACCTGCCTGAAGTCCCCGCCAAACACAACAGTTTTTCCTCCAAAGGGTCGGTCCCGTCTTCCCGTGATGTCACGCATGCTGTTGTCCAGTGCCTCGACCGCCTGTCGCTTAGTCATGGTGGCCTCGTCCCATAGTATCAATGAGGCCATCCTCAGTAGCTTGGCAGTACCACTCTGTTTCGTGAAGGTGCATGAGGCGCCATCATCGCAGCTCAATGGGATCTTGAACCTCGAGTGGGCAGTCCTGCCTCCAGGCATGATAGAAGCGGCGACGCCTGACGTCGCGGTAGCGATAGCGATGTTTCCCTCGCTTCGAACCTTGGCGAGCAGCGCCCTGTACAGGAAGGTCTTCCCTGTACCTCCCGGTCCATCAACAAAGAACACACCCCCATCACCGCGTTCAACAGAAGCTAGTATCTCGTCGTATGCAGCCCTCTGCTCCAAGTTTAGCAACGAAGCCAATTTAGTGTCGTTGATGTCAAAATCGACATTGGATTCCTCGATCACTTCTCTGGCCTCGCCCTCGGTTGGGTCGAACGCATCGTCAATGCATGGAAGAGCGAAATCAGATATGTCTTTGCCCATGGACTGCAACATACCCCTAATGTCAGCAACATCATCTGTTCCACCTCAATCGGGCATGTGTGTGATCGCCGATAGTCATCAGACATAGGCTCGAAGTGCCTATCCCATAAACCACGCACGTCGCCTGGCTCACAGTGCACCAAAATTGTTGCAAAGAGCCTCCTGAGCGAACAAGGCATCACCCACTGCTCTGCCTCGGTAAGACAGTCGTCGAGCGTGTTATCTGCCTCGATGAGTCCCAACCTTTCGGCAGCCTCTCTAAAGCTCCCGCATAGCCTACCGTCCACGGTGAGCAGGTCCTCATAGGATGTCTTGCCAGCAACATGGTTTAGCAGGACACGCAGATAGTATCGCTCCCCCTCGGCAGGATTGGCAGACACAATTCGACCTATCTGATAATGCTTCACCCGCTCTTTCCAATACTTCTTACCCTTCTGCCATGTGAACCTTCCAGGAAAATCCTTGTACAATATATTCCTAGCCCACGGGTGGTTTTGGTTAGCTTTGAAATACTCTGTCAACATGGATTTGGAAGCTTTCTCAGAGGCGACTACGTCGGTCAAGTGAGCTTGCTCATTGAATGCCACCCTGTGCATATTCGGGAGATGAAGAGGCAACTGTAGGACAGGCAGGTCATTGGCACACAAGGGGAAGCCAAATATCCTCCACATCGCCTCTGGAGGAGTAACCCACCTCGCGTCTATGTATCTTTTGATCTCATCAATGTTACCATCAGCGTCGGGCTGGTCGATGCTGAAAGAAGCCCTATCATGGCCCTTGTATATGTACTTGTAAAGGTATTTGACGGCCTTTATGCTGGAGCAAACCTCAACATTGATGTGGCAATTGAACATCCGCAGAAGGTAAGGGTTATACGGCACAACCCATCTGTTGTCCAACATTTTACCCCGGACCTTAGCTTGCCGACCATTATCTCGACGACGATAAACAGGGTATGAGTCCTTGCCTTGTGCCGTGTTTTCATTGAACGGCCGCGGGTATCTGCACTTGCACTCATTCTGTTGCATGCACACATTTTTGGGGTTGAGAGCACCGCATGGTCCATGCATCATATGTTTCACCACCAAGGTGTGGAGTTCAGGATACTTTTGCTTGTCAGGGAGCTCGGCAGAAATGAGTCGGTTGTACTGCTCCGGAACGACAAGCTTATAGGCAGAATCCATGATCAACAAAAAGTGTGCGTGGGGGAGGCCCCTCTTTTGGAACTCGACTACGTATACATGTGCAACAACACCACCCAGGATATGCTGCTTGAACAACATCTCTTTCATAGCCTCTAGCTTCCCATGGAACACACGAGCCACAAGATCAGGTCGGTCTTGCGCTGTCTGACCAGGAAACAACTCATTTGTTATCTCTTCCCAGTTAGGGTTGCAGGTCATGGTCAAGAAGATGTCAGGCTTCCCGTAGGTATGGACAATTGCCATGGCATCCATATGCCTCCACTTCATGTCGCGGTCGCCACTTGGGTACGTTCCAGGTAGCACTATCCTTACTCCAACAGCGCTTGCACGGGTCTCCCCGGATGTAATTGCATCAACAACTCCTTTATACAGGTCGGCATGGATCTTTGTCTGGTTCTTCCTGTACCATTTCAACCTACAACTCTCAATTTTGATGTACATGTCCACCCCCCATTGTTGGAGCAATCGTGCTCCACAGAGTATGGGATTGAATATCCCAGGTCGTGTCTGGAGCATGTAATAGTAGTAGTCTCTCACTGAGACGCATAACCTGCTATTCCCCTCTGCACATGGATGAGTAACGCAGACATTAGGATTCATATGAGAAGTATACAATTCATGTAAACAACAGAATACACATAAGGCTTACCTGCATCATCATCATCATCATCATCACCTCTACCTCTTGGTTGTTGCACAACCGGCCAAGGTACATCATGTTTAGGAAGTTTCGGGTGCCAACCGAGCTCCCCCCTTGGGTAGAAGAGTGGGTAAGAGAGAGGGTCATATGAGCTAGCCGTCACATGTATATTGTGCCTCTGGTTGTCATTCCCACAAAGTGTAATCCTACGATCGAACCTCTTTGCTAGGTCAGTGCCCTCCACCCAAATTGCAGTGACCTCAGATGATAGAGGTCTATTATACTTCCGTTGGTCTAGTCTCTGGTCAGTGTTGAGGTCTATCCTGTAATCGTCGAGGTTGTCCCTGTGCGCACCCAAACTCCTAAACTGCTGGGAGTACGGGTTTTCCCTGAGTATGTGCACTAACTTTCTCACGACATCTTGGTCTAATTGCTCGGTGGCAGCCTTGCGATGGGTTAGGCCTGGGTCGTCGTCGTAGAAGTACAACTGTAGATGATCTGGACGTGATGTTGGACCGAAGGAATGAACGTTGTGGTAGATGGTGCCGTGCGCCCGGAACGTGTACACCCCACACTTCATGTTTGTGTAGCTTTCATCAAGGCTGACACCAAGGGTTGTGAACGAGAAGTGGCCGTTGAAGAACCGTATGTTCTCCCGAAAATGCCTTGAGTCCGCATCCATGCTAGACCAAAGCCTCATTAGCTCCGGGATGGGCTCCGGTTGCTTCAGCTCGATCTGCCCACTGCGACAGCAGAATCCCGGGGCCTCAGACACAAACTTCTTGGCCTTGCAGTGATCACAATTTGCGGCGTGCTTCAGGATGTGTGTGTGGTCAGGGAGGTTTGAGTAGACATAGTCCAATGGATCATGGTCGACATAGGTATTGTGACTTGAGTCTTCCAATTCGTCGTGCTCCATGTCATCAGTATCTGAGCCTGCAAACAAGGTTTATAATTAGTGTGATATTTCAAACCGGTGGATGTTGCTCAAGTGGGTGTACATACCTTCACCAGCAAACAGGTAATACTCATCGTCAAAGAGGCTATCAGGGTTGACATTATCATTCATGAGACGAGTAAGGTAAGCGTCCATGTCGTCTGCTCAGGCGCGAAACCAATAAATGAGGGTTCAGTCTCAAGGGACGCAAGGAGAGTAAGGATGGGAGTGTTACCTTCACTTCTGATTGTGTACTCCGGCGTGCTAGATGAGGTCGAGGCACCGTGTGGTTCCACTATGGTAGGTTGTCCAGTTGAGCTCATTTTTGATATGGAGATGGACCTGACGGTTGGGGTCATCACCCTACCTGCAAACCTTTCATTACGCTGATCGCGTAGAACATTCCTCTCACCATGTGGTACATGCGTACTTTTCTTTTCCTTGCCAATTTTCTGTTGACGCTTCTTTGCCACCATACCACCCTTGCAAGCTCGCTCTCCCCTCCCAGGCGTTGCTCTGGACTCATGACTCTGCTCGTCCACTCCGTTATCCGCTATTGCTACCGGATCACTGGTTTGCTGGTCGGCATTTTGTAGGCACACATTGATTTCGCTGCGGTCTCCATGTATAGCACCATCACCGAAGGTTCTGCTTAGGTATGCACCTACAACACTATACATCATTATTTATATCTCATGAATGATTACATGATGGAAGATGATGGTTGATAGGATATGTACCATCGGTTTCGGTGTTGCGAATGTATGTGGGGGCCGCATTGACCATAGGAGCATGATATATTAGTTCACTGTCGAATTGTTGCGTGAGGGCTGAAAGTGTGAGAGTCGGACAATGTGTGTGAGGATTGGACAATGTGCTAGTTAGATCTGGACGTGGCATTGCGATCGATTCAGCACACGGAGTGTTTTTCTTTGCAGCATACTTTGCCTTTCTCTTTGCACTTGACTCCCCCCTTTCATCCTCAGTCATGGTTTTAGGGTGTTGCACGCGCCATTCTTGCAACTTCTGATTTTTTTCTCGAAGATCGATCACTCCGTCACCCACTTTTTTCCGATAACTTGCTCGCCTCCGCGCGTTTCTCTGCTCAATTTGCTCGTCTGTTAAGTCACCCTTGTGTTCTTTATCAGGCTGTTTTTCATCTAGATTCTTGCTGGCTGCCTCCTCTTTTTTCTTTCGATAAGCAGCTCTCCTCCGAGCCTTCATTTGCTCTTTTTTCTCGTCAAGGTCCACCGAGATTGGTTGACACCCATTAGTGATATCACCGAGAGGTAGCAGGGTCACATTTTGCATATCTGCACGAAGGGTTTAGGGTCTTCATTGTTCAAGAAGATTTCATGTACTACACAAACGCTTAATTTATATATCTGCACGGTCAGGTTAAACAATGATGTATAGCTAGATGTAGTTGGGTTGGTATCATCAAGAGGTAACAGGGGAACATTTTGCATATCTGCCCGGAGGGTTTAGGGTCTTCATTGTTCACCGAGAGGTAACAGGGCTGGTTGAAGCTACTTATTTATCTAGGGTTTATTTTTTATAGAATCCCTCCGTGTCCATACATAAAGTCTGTATGTATTCTAAAGTCCTATGTCTGCCATATATCGAATTGAACCTAAATGATCAGGAATTGTATGATAACACAATGGTCAACTATTGGTCAATTATTTTTATTCACTTTCTTGGTCAATTATTCGTGGGGTTGGGGTCTCGGAAACATATGTCACCTACATTATTCACTAAGAAAGTATACATACGGTAATCATATTGCTGAAACATAAACATCCATACCTGATATCGTAATGGCTGTCAGATTTTCATCTTTTTGCTTGCTGTCTGCCTCCTCTTTTTTCTTTCGATAAGCAGCTCTTCTCCGAGACTTTAGTTGCTCTTTTTTATCGTCATCGTCCACCGTGGTTGGTTGACACACATTAGTGATATCACCTAGAGGTAACCCACCCACATACCGCATATCTGCATGTGAAATGATCTTAACATTATACTCTGGAATGGAGTTAGTATATATAATATCATCGCAGTGCCTTCCCATAAAGCATTCTTACCTGATATCGTAAGGGCAGACAGATTTTCATCTTGTTGCTTGACGGTAGCCTCCTCTTTTTTCTTTCTATAAGCAGCTCGCCTCCGAGCTTTTTTCAACTCTCTTTTTTCGTCAAGGTCCACAGAGGATGGTTGATCTGCATTATTGATATCACTTTGAGGATGGCGTGGAACATTATGCGGCCTCTCTTGCCAACTGTCATGTTGCATGCTAGCATAACAATATATTGGACCGAAACAAGGCAAAGTTGTAGGCACATGGTCTTAACCTTTCGGCAACATAATACTTACCCGAAATCAGATGGGAAGGTTGATGATCATATGTACTTTCACAATCGGCCTGTTCAAGTATCATCCTGTCCGAGTGAATAATATGGACTCCTACAAGTCACACGCTTGATCTTTTAGAAGGGGTTCTGCCCAAGTCTGTTATGTATGATTTATGACATAAAAAGCATAAAAGCAATCTCAGTATATATGCACAGACTTAATACCTGGACTACCTGGGTAATTCTTGTGAACATCGTCGGCTCCAGGTATAACCCCTTCATTAGAATCGTCACCAAGATGTCCCTCCATCGGGCCTGCAACATCTCCTGTGATGGTGTTTGACATGTATAACAAAATATGTAGCTGAACACATACAAGGAGGTAGTTATATACCTGGAGTATCATATGTGCTATCACCATCGGTCTCAAGTATCATCCGTTCGGAGGGAGTAATATGGACTCCTAGAAATAAAGATGTTGATACATTAGAATCGGTTGTGCCCAAGTCTTTTAGGTATGATTTTCCAACTAAGAAGGATAAAAGTAAACCTTATACCTGGACTACGTGGGTAAATTTTGTCAACATCATCGGCTACGGGTATAATCCCTTCGTTAGAGTCGTCAACACTTGTCCCCTCCATCGGGCCTGTAACACATATGTAGTTGAACATATATATGTTTGACTTGTGTAGCACAATTTATAGGTGAACATATACCTGGTGGTACATGTGATGAAGTCGTCTGTTCCGCTGGCTTGCTGTGTGGAGTCCCCATATGTAACTATTAAAAAAAGACACGTCTAACAGACTCAGGTATCACGCAAAAACTTGTAAACTGACTCTGCAAGCAGATCACGTGAAATACCAACAGTACTAAAGGCCCTTTCCCACTGTACAGAAATTCAGTCCATAAGGGCAGGTTGTTACAGATCTATTAGTCTTGCTATATATATGAAAATAGAAAGACATGTCGAACAGACCTTGCTACTTTGCATTTTCCTGTATTTTTTTAGGCCACGAAATGTAGTTTTTCTGCAAAGCTATAGTAATTTTGAACCATGTCTGTTTGCTGCTGGATACTAAACTACTGTTGTTTGTTTACAGTGCATCTTCTGTGTTATTTACAGTGCAACAAGAACTGTAATTCTAATGCAAAACTACAGTAATTTTGAACCATAGTTTTCAAGTTGTTTGCTGCTCCATACTAAACTACTGTTGTGTTTTTATAGTGCATCTTCTTTATTATTTACAGAGCAATAAGAACTGTAATTATCCTGCAAGGCTATAGTAATTTTGATCCTTGCCTTTTAAGTTGTTTGCTGCTCCCAGTTTTACAGTGAGCTTACTGGGTTTTTAATGTGTATGTGTCACAGTAAATAGCTTTGATGCATGTATCTATCTCAGGTAACACTAATTTTCTAGTCTCTACTCATGTTGTTTTTCCCTTTTTACAGTTAGCTAAAGGCTTTGTACTATGCGGGTGTCACTGGGAATAGCTTGATGCATGTTTGTATGTTTTTCGGTCAAAAGGATTTCGCAATCCAACATAGAAATACCCATGGCTCTTCTTTTTGCTTGTTCTGTCAGATTTCTTACTGTTGAACCTTAGCAACGCTAGAGAGGATTTTTTGACAGAACTACTACTCATGTGATCTTTCAGCCCTTGTTCCTCTAGAGAACTTTTGAGTAGTGGTGGGATCTGACAATCAGAGCTCTCCTGTGACCACAGAGTGATGCTAGAGACACTTGTATGGATGATTTGCAGTGCTAATATAATTGTGGTGGGATCTGACTGTAGCGGCCGGCGGCGGAGGTGGAAAATGAAGTGCAGTTTTAGTTTGAACACGAGTCCATCAGGACCTTCATGATCTGTACACGTAAACATACCTGTGGGTTGAAACCGTACAGCGTCGCACGTTCCGCGCGGCGGCGCGCGATCTAGAAACTGCCAGCGATCCAGAAACGTGGCGGCGGCCCTGTCGAGTCGTTCCGCGGCGGCGGCGCTGTGGAGTGCGCAGATCTGATCTGCCGCGGGTATGGGGATCGGCGGCGGGGTATGGGGTATGGGGATCGGCGTCAGGGCGATCCTGAAACTGCCAGCGATCCAGAAACGTGTCGAGTCGTTCCGCGGCGGCGGCGCTGTGGAGTGC